>NC_142064.1:199484303-199784661 GCF_059756535.1 Pantherophis guttatus | reverse complement strand
CCACACAACCTTCAACCCCCCCTTCCCCACCAAACAGTAAGCAACTCTTTATATCAGAAAATTCTTCCTGAAGTTTAATCACAATCTGCTTTCTTGTAATTTAATCCCATTGTTTCTTGTCATCTGAAGTGACATTGAACAAGTCTGCCCATCTTTTACATGGCAGTCATTCAGATACTTGAAGACGACTATCATAACTCCCTAAAATCTTTTCCAGGCTAAACATTTGTTCTTAAATTTTTCTGTCTAGGACCTTATTATCTTGGTTGTGGTCCTCTGGATATACTTCATACTACAACAATGTAATGCTTAGAAGATAGTACAATATTCAAGTTACAGTCTACACATCACAGAATTAAGAGGAATAATGGCTTATTTTGAATCCAACTTGGCACCTCTATTGATACAGTCACAATTGTTCAGATCTCACTTTAAAATTACCATACAGCTTGAAAAAAACAGCCAAAAGAATTTCTTTTAGACATGACAATACTTGCAACTCATGCATCTTGTAGATAGGTGACTTCAGTTTCTAGAACTCTCTAGCCAAAAGGTCACAGGTGAGAATTTGGAAAGTTGAAGTCCATATATATGAGAGTTTATACTACAGGAGGTTGCCACATGAGAGATTTTAGATAATAAGATAGTATTGGTTTATCAAGAACAAGTCATGTCACACTTTTTTAAACAGAGTAACCAGGTGAATTGACTGCAAGGATATGGTGTACTGTACTTTTAAGTTCCACAAAGCATTCTACATAGGTTTGCATGATTCTAGTAAGATAGTAAAGTGCTACCATTTGCTGAACAATTAAATGGAACAAATGTACTTAGTGAATGTACAATGGAATGATCTATATCGAGCTGGAAGAAGAAGATAAGTGGTATACCAAAGGTTCCTGTGCTGTTCAACATATTTACAAATGATGAAGGTTTAGAAAACATGATTATCATATATATGGACAGCATATAAGTGGTAAGATAAAACAATTTAGGGAACAAATACATAGGTCTATATTTGGAAAATTAGCTCTTTAACTGGAAAAAATCAAAAGCAAGCTGGAGATGGAGAAACATGGTATGCAAAAAGCATCTGGATATCTTGATGGACCATAAACACAATATGAGCCAACAAAACAATGTATCTGCAAAAAGAGCAAAGGCCACCCTAGGATACATTGTCATGAGAGGTGTTATATATCCAGACATATTGGGAGATTGCATATCCTTTCATTTTTGTATTAGAAATATCCTGGAGGACTCTCCTTCCTCTCTCCCGCCCTCCCGCCCTCCCTCCCTTCCTTATTCTAAGATTATTTTTAAAGACAACTGATATCTCCATAGCAGCATAACATTAATTGGGGTTCAAAGTATAATTTTGTATTTTCTAGCATGTATAGTGATTTACAAGACTTTAGAAAGTTCCTTCTATTTAGAATGTGAGGGAAAGGAGGAAAATGAGCTATTCCAGACACCATTTTGAAAGTTAATATGGCTTGCAGTATAACTAGCTGGAAAATAAACAATCCAGGAAAAGTTGCCAAATTCTCTCTTCTGCAGCCTACTGGTCTCATTAGGTTCCCAAATGCCCGTAACAAAACATGCCAAGGACTATATTTTACAGCATCATTGCTCCTAACTCATTTAAAAAACTTTTGGGGGTAATACAACACATAAAATGTAAGCCAATGATGAAAGACAAATTAATCTGTGAGTAAATTCTTGAACTGTGATCAGAGGTCATAATATTTTTTTAGCAAAAAATAGGAAATAGAAAATGAGAACTGAAGGCTCTGTACATTGTAAAATGAAGAGAAATTACGATTTTAGATGTCTGCTTTTTATTGTATTTTGTTGGTTTTAATCCTTTGTACCCCATGAAAAACCATTGTAATGAGTTAACAGCTATATAAATCATGTATCTATCTGTCTATCTTGATATAGGAATTTTTATAGTAGACATTGAAAGCACATGTTACAGTAGGGAAACTTTCTGTGTTTTGTTTCAGTGTAAATCCTTTTAAAACTCTCTCCTTGTTTTCTTATTTCAGTAGCAAAATTAATAATGTAAGGCTACATAAAACCTATTGCTCAGCCAGATGAAGGTTTTATTTAGTTTAGATCTCTGCATCCTATAGTAGCCTGTGAATTAATATATTTTAATGATGTGGTGTAAATTAAGGCCTATTTTTGTCTGGAAACTTCTACAGTTCAACTTCACTGAATCTAACTTGATTTTAGTACATTGCGAAGGAAATTTATTTTTATTTTTATTTATTTTCACTTATTTTATTAAATTTCTATACCGCCCTTCTCCCGAAGGACTCAGGGCAGTGAACAGCCACAAGATAAAACACATAAATACAAAAATTTAAAATAGATTAAAAAGGTTAAATAAAGGTTAATTCCTTATATCATGCCCAGTTGAATTTTATATATTATTTTTCTCAGAGAGTTAGTCAAAACATTTAAGGGGTGCTTTGTTTTAACCTAAAGTTTGGGTCAAATATCTTTGGGAAATGTCCTGGCTCCCCATGTCTAAGTATTGGAACAGTTCCATAGGGCTTTATGCTTACCCAGTGCATATCCAGAACTTCAAGTCCGCTAGAGGTAGTACAGAAAGAAGCACTTTGAAGACCTCAGACCAATTTAAGTAAGAGAAGGATGTCTGCCATATGATAGTCATGATAACCTGTTTCAATAACCGATATGCTTTATGAAATTAAGAAAAGGTGGAAGATAAGCATCCTGATAAATTAAACAGTTTTTCTGCACTGGGAAGAAGATCTGAGCTTTCTTCCACCAATTTGTTAGGGAGTATCTGATGGTGAAGATCTGATTTCTCTGAGTGTGTGTCTATACAATTTCATGTTTGTTTTAGTGAAATAGGGATATTGTAGAAGATGTTTGTAATTATAGGGATGGACAAGTTGTTAAAAAGCTTCAGCATGTAAGGCTGAAGCTCGCAGCATAGGACAAATCTGCTCAGGCCAAACAAAACTACTGCAAAATTATGGAGTAGGAATCCCAAATATGCTTTTTTCAAGAGGCAACTGGATTTTCTGTTTTTTTCTTTGAAGACGTTTCACTTCTCATCCAATCACTGGTTTGAAAGAGAGGTTAAAGAGGCCATCTTTGTCAAAATTGAACAGCCCTCTCTCAACAGAGGGGGAGGGATACGACATCATCTATCTCCAATCTACAACACAGTCCTTTCAACAGTTCCAAGAAGGCTCTAAACCAACCTGCACCACTCAGGTGATCCTGATGACACAGATAAACCTCCCGGTGACCTTAACAACCTGCTAAAAGAATGCAAATGTCCAGCGTCTGCAAGGAGTATAAATCCTTCCATTCCCCACCATACAGTCAGAGCTGAAGAAGCTTCTTGGATGAGAAGTGAAACATCTTCAAAGTAAAAACAGAAAGACCAGTTGCCTCTTGAAAAAAAGTACCTTTGGAACAACCATATCCTGAATGACTGAGAATTTCCATAGATATATGAAGTAGGAGGCTTCCTTAATTTCAAGGGTGGGAAAATAGTGGCCCAAAATCTATTGATCTGAAAAGGTTAAAGATACAAAGTCTGAGGTTGCTTGATATGTGCACACAAATCAGTTTCTATTGTTTTGCAGCAGGCAAGACTTCTGTATAGGTATTATGCGTATTTGTTTCCAGTCTGCAATAGTATTTATTTAATAGTAACAAGCCCTTGAATTTTCTGTGGTTATCTTATTTTTGAATGAGGAGCTGAGTTTCTGGAATAACAAAGATTTATAGTAATGCTTTGTGTTAGGCATGATGCTATATATATTTTATATGTATACTGGCTGTATAATACTGAAACAAGCACACTAAATTGTTTGTGTATGTGTGTGTAAGTATGTGTCTACACACACACGCACATACACACATACACACACACTTTCAGAAACCAGTTATCCTCTACCATCAGCCACTGTCTAATGAATAGCAAAAGCTCAATTTAGTCAGAAATGGCCTATTACTGTTCCTCCCTGCATTTGATGTAAATATATTCCTGGATATCAAATACCAAAGAAATCAGTGTTGGGGCTGAGCTCATCTAGAGACTTGAATCTCAGCTCATTGAGGGCCTTAAATCCATTAAAAGGAAGTAGCAGCTGGATTTTTCTTTGAAATTCACAGTGGGCTGAGATCTATATATGCAAGCCATGGAGAAATCCAGCAGGTTCTGACAGGTTCTGGAGAACCGGTAGCGAAAATTTTGAACAGTTTGGAGAACCGGTAGCAGAAATTTTGAGTAGTTCGGAGAACTGGCAAATACCATCTCTGGCTGGCCCCAGAGTGGGATGAGAATGGAGATTTTGCACTATCCTTCCCCCAGGAGTGGGGAGGGAATGGGGACTTTGCAGTATCCTTCCCCTGGAGTGGGGTGGAAATGGAGATTTTGCAGTATCCTTCCACTGCCACGCCCACCAAGCCACACCATGTCCACCAAGCCACACACAGAACCGGTAGTAAAAAAAAATGGATTTCACCATTGGATATAGGTATAACTTTTTGTTTTAAGAAAATGTGATGAATCTTACAGCAAAAATGGTTCTCACAGTGAGAAATACACTAGACAAGTTCCACATAAATAGATTAAAAGGGTTTTGTGTAAGGGAAGGTAAGAAATAATGATGCCATTTTCATGATATTCTTTATGGAGCTGTAGACATAAAAAAGTTTAAGAGACTAAATCATTTATCTCTTTTCTGGGCAGAGAAATGGATAAGAATGCACAAAATTGATGTAATATTTCTGTTTACTAAATTTGTGCACTGCTTTTCTCACTATCTGAGTGACCTACAATACCATAAATAACATAATAATTACAGGAGTAAAACATTAAAACATTGAGCATTAAAAGTAAAATATTAAAATTAATATTAAAGAAGATTTTTTTTTTTTAAAAAAAATGCATAGATGGGCTTACGGTGGGATCTTCTACTAATATACTAGTCACATCCAGAAAGGGATATCCCCATCTGGGACCCAGGAGTTGGGTTTCCAGTCTCACCTTGAGTGGAATGATATTCCAAAGAATGGGAGCAGGGCAAAAATGCACTTCTCATTCATTCTGCAGCATTGCTGGAGCAAGCGGGGCAGGTCGATCCCATTGAATGAGATGGTTCCTGAAATAAAATTATGAATAAAATATAAACTTGTTTTTCTCTGTCCATCATCCAGAATCTTGCAAGACATGTACCTGAGATGACCAATGATAAACTGATTTCGAAGCTTACTGTAAATGGAATTGGGGAGAATCCAATTTATTACAGAAGCCAATATTTTTCACCCTCTCCACTAAACATTTTTGATACCTCACCCCACCCATTTTGAAGTCTGAACTTACAATAGGAGCTGCATAGTAAGAGAAGGTGATCCATTCTGCTTTCTATCAATAATAAAAAACCCTGTATCAAATTTCCCCCAATTATTAACTGATTTGGGTTTAGCACATAAAGCACACTTTTAGTTAAAATGTATATATTAAAATAAATCCCTATTTATCATTTATGCTTTTCCTACCTTAAGCGCCTTGGCTGGTAATCATTCAGGTTGCAGTGACATTAGCTGAAGATTCACATGAAGCAACACAATAATTTGAGTTTTAAATACCCTCTTGATTTGATAATTTATATGTAGCAAATAATGTTCCAGATAAATTATTTTCTCATGTATATGAATTACTCAATGCCAAGCTTTGCATTTTCCCCCAGTAATTTTCTTATTTAGAATTACTTAACAAATATTATTATGTGCAAATATTTTTGAGCCATGAGTTATTAATGAGTCATTTGTTTTAAATACATCTTTAAAAACTTTCTAGTAAGGCAAAACCAGACTTCTTGGTGTTACTTTTCTCTTTCTATAGCTGGATTTTTGTGTTTAACATTTTGAAACAAGTAATTTGAAAAAGGTAGGGAGATTTTGTTTCTTTTTAGTTAGAAAGAAGCAAGAGTGTCGCTCAGAAAATCTAAGACTATACCATGAGTTAACAGACTTCACTAAAACTGACTTCCTTCTTGTTGTCATCATGAAGTCCATCAGCAAGAGATAGGTATAAAGAATGTTTCAAGAACAGGTTGCAGATGTTTCTGAATCTTAGTACTGGCACTAAGCCTTTTCACACAATTGTCAATTTTGTGGCTTTTAGCAGAGTGTTCTTTTTCGGCATTCCTACTTAAAAGAGAAAAGGTTGTTAATTTCTTGCTGTTACTAGAGAATGCAAAGCCAGAATTGTTGATCTGCTGCAAATCAGCCAGAGATATGTTCCTGCTCTTACACAAGCTGTTCAACTATTAACTCCATATAAATTTCTGCACTATATCACTCCTGTCATCATTGTCAGCATGCTTGGCTTTGGATCGTATTTTCCTCTTTCTGTCTATTCTCTCTGTGTTGCCCAAGGACACCAATGTGGTATAGCAATTAAAGTGTTGGTTCCAATCTACTTTCCGCTACAGAAGCTCACTGGGTAACTTTCAGCCAATTGTTCTCCCTCAACCCAAGCTATCTCACATTTGTGTAGAAACATTAGAAGAGACATGCTATGTATGCTCTTCTGAGCTTTTAAAAGAAACTGAGGATACACCTCTAACCATTAAATAGAAATAAATTTGGGGTGATGAGCAATACTGTTCAATATATCACATAGACACAAATAGAACCAAATAGATAAATAGAACCAAAATGAACAATGTATACAAAGAAGTAAGAGATATATATCACAATGATGGACGAGGAGGAAGAGGAGGAGGAGGAGGAGGAGGAGGAGGAGGAGGAAGAAGAAGAAGAAGAAGAAGAAGAAGAAGAAGAAGAAGAAGAAGAAGAAGAAGAAGAAGAAGAAGAAGAAGAAGAATTGAATGATTTGGAGAGCAGAACTGAGGAGCCAGAGAGTCAAAAGGAAACTAAAAACTTTATTGAGCTTATAAAAGATTGCAATCATACAAGTTGTGAAAACAAAGAGGAAGGGAAAAATGAAAGATAAAGGAATGAGATGTTGGAAGGAAAATAAATGAAACTAATCATACAGAACCACTTGGAAAAAGAGTCCAAAGGATGTATCTGACAACATCAGTTGTGATCTGATTGCAGTGGCCTCTGACTTTAGAGCAGACCTATCACTCACTGAATTCAATAAGACTTAATACAGCCTGAGTATGACACTAAAATGGAGGACTGGAGAAATGTTGAAAAGTTTATTCATCTTAACTTTTATCTGGCTTTGATCAGTTCCATTACTTATAGATTCCCCTATTTCAGAGGTAACAGAAGGCTCTTGCTTGTACATCTTAAAATAAGATGTACATCTTAAAATAAGATGTATAAGCAAGGATTTCTGTTAGATCAGAAGTCCCCAACCTCTGGTCTGTGGACTGGCACTGGTCCATGGCATGCCAGAAATTGGTCCAGACAAACAAGTGAAGTCCCATCCGAGGGATGCAGGCAGCACACAAAATCATGCCCCCTGTGGTCCACAGAAAAACCTCTCTCCACGGAACCAGTCCCTGGTGCTCAAAAGGTTGGGGGCCACTGCGTTAGATGAAAGGTGGAAGAAGCAGAACTCCCTCTATAGATTTTTTTTACTGGTCTCTCCACAAGTCATTCTTAGTGAAGTGTGCAAGCCAGCATCTGCATTTCCTGTGTTGGATGAGGAGAACACATCTTTCTCCTTCTGTCCTGGAGACTTTTTACAGAGGCACGATTGAGACCATTTTTAACAACTGCATCACTGTTTGGTTTGGTGGCAGCAGTGCCTCAGATAGAAAGTCCATACAGAGAGTGGTAAGGGCAGCCGAGAAGTTTTTAGGAAGCTCACTTCCTGTTATTTAGGATACTGCTTAAAAGCGCTATGTGCTTAGAATCCAAAACATTGTTAGAGATCCCACACACCCACTTTACAGTCTGTTTCTGTTGCTCCCCTCTGGGAGGAGGACTACCAGATTCTGTAACAGCTTTGTTCCCTATGCCATCCATCTGGTAAACTCACAAGATTCATTTTTCTGACCATGTACATGTATACATCCGAATTAAACTGTGTTGTTTCTCTGTGTCATATAATATATGTGGGTATATGCATAATTTTGTATTTGTTTATTTATTTTGTCATGTTTATGTAGTGTATATTGAACACGGTGACCCTTTGAGAGCTGTATGCAATGAAATTTCATTTTAATGTATGCCGATTAGTTTACATTCAAAGTGACAATAAAGTTATTGTCTAAGTAAATAAATAAATAAAGTAAAAGTCTAAATCTTTATTTATTGAAATAACTCTAGATGGTGAACATATCAAATACTCCTTTTTGTGAGATGGGTTGGGCTGAGAGAGAGAGAGAGAGTAACTGTAAAGTTACCCAACTGGCTTTCATATCTTAGGTAGGACTAGAACTCACAGCTCCCCTCTTTCTAGCCTGGAGCCTTAACCACAAGAGCAAACTCGCTCACTGTGAGGGAGAGTTATGGAAGAGCCACATGCCCAATGCTGGAATGTCTGATGGAAGCAGAAATAGGAGAATAGAAGTGAAACTCTAGCTGGGGTGGAGCAAATTCAAAGGTGTGAACCCTTATTCAAGCACTTATGTCTACACAAACATTATTCTCTGTGCAGTGAATGTCTGTTTCTTGGTTTGAACTGGGGTTTGGGGTGAAAACTAACAGTTTTCCAACATCATAGATTGCTGACACATTTCTAGGCCTTTCATGCTTCCCTGTTTTCTGTATGCATTATTCTTCAGTACCCAACAAGACTTTAACAATCTAGTTATGACCTACATCTTAATAATGGGAATTTGTACTTTGTGATGATAAGATAGAATTTGTTAGAATTCATGTTTTGGTCCCCCAAGATTGATTTAGGAAATTGTTAACCTACATTCTTGTTATCTTATATAAAGATTTAAGTTAGTTTTTTTTCTGTTTCAATGTTATCTTTGGTTTCTTCACTGCCATAAAAGGCAAATCTTATGTTTGTGTGCTGATGAAAGTTTGGAAAGAGAATATCAGAAACTGAAAACGGAAGAGGCAGGCTTGTTGTCTTAGCAACACACTTCATATCAGCAAAGTATGTAACCAAGAAAAGAAATTTTTTGAGGTCCATCTAGTGCTCTAAATCTGGAAATGTCTCAGAGATATGCTGACCTTAATGTGAAGATTAGCCCATGTCAGTGTTTTTTTGGGACAGAGTTTATGGAAGAATAAAAGTAACTATCCTAAACTAGACACAGTTACATAGAAATAGACCTTAGTGCCTTTTAGAAAACTTATTCTTTGATCAAAAGAGATTTGTATTGGCTTATGGATTGTTTGTGGATTCATCATTCCTGGGAAAGCAATCAGTTCCCTGGATTATCCTTCCCAGTGGCAAAATGCATCACAAGCAAGGGTGAAATCCAGCAGGTCCTGACAGGTTCTGGAGAACCGGTAGCAGAAATTTTGAGCAGTTTGGAGAACCGGTAGTGGAAATTTTGAGTAGTTCGGAGAATTGTGATTCATCACTGATCACAAGCCCACAATAAATAAACCTTTGGTTTTTATTAGACCTCAACTCTAGAAGGTTGCCTGATTAAGTATTGCTGGAGTGATTGGGTACTGAAAATAGTTCCAGTGTCTAACGTTTGAGACACTGTCCAAACAGAAATAAAATTTTGAGTTTTCTCGAGAAGCCATGCAGCTCTGCTTCCCTATAGGAAATATTCTGTAAACAAGTCCTTCCAGACCAATTCAGTGATTAATGATTGTGAACAACCTTTTGACTATCACCCCAAATATCAACAAACCAATGACATTGAAGTACATGAATAGATTGTCCAAGAGAAATAGAGGAAATCTCATGTCTCCTCCCAATGTCCTCTGTACTAGCAGCTGTTTTCAAATAGGACTATAGCTTTTGTTGTCATCTAGTAATATAGCCAAACCATTTCATGTTACTGTCATTAGTCACATTGTTCTTGAAGAGCAAACATAATCAGGAGATGCAAATCTGCTCTAATTATATCCAGTAGCAAAACTAGCTAATGTAGATCCATTGTATTTATTCAGCACGGATGAAGCTTCAAATCTCGGTGTATTTTATAGGTAGGAAGGCATAGCTTTGCTTCATGTGGCAGAGCTTCTTAATATAGAAGCTCTGCCACAAATCTGTGAGGGGAGGGGGAAGAGGAAGATTTAAGTTGTTCAAGTTGTTACAATATCACTGAAAAAACTGATTTCGCAATAATAATAAAGTTAAATAGGAAAGTCCAAAGGAATAAAGAGCAGGCATGAAAAAAACAGCTCCACGTGTGAAGGTTCAATTTAACTTACTGTGTTTCCCTGAAAATAAGACCCTGTCTTATATTTTTTTGAACGCCGAAATAAGTGCTTGGCCTTATTTTTGGGGAGGTTTTATTATTTTGGGGCACATGGAGCAAGATGGGGCTCCTCTTGCTGTCTTACTTGATTTCCAGCTCTGTGTTTAAATATTTTCGAGGAGGGTTTATTTTCGGGCATGCGTTCAAAAGCCCGACTGGGCTTATTATCAGGGGATGTCTTATTTTTGGGGAAACAGGGTATTTCTACAAGCCTATGCATAGGAATCTTTTCAACTAACAGTCAGCACCTGGTTAGAGTTAGAGAAGGGTCAATGGGCAATCAAGGGGAGTTGGACTTAAGTTTGCCTGTGGCTACCGAATGATTCTAAACCAATCCCTGTTTTTATTCCTCCCCCTGGCTCTGCCATTTCTTCTCCTACCACAAATGTTTTCTTGCTCAAATAATTTCTGAAAGAAATTAGAGTTGTGAATTTACAGTTTCAAGGATGAGCTTACTTTCTGAACTCCTGGGTATTGCCTAGTCTCCTCTTTACCATTTAAGGCAGAGGATAAAAGCCTTTGTGATTGCAATGTGTGTGTAACAAAGACCAAGAAACCACAATAGTCTTTCTAGTTATGCTACTTCAAAGCTGAAGTTTAATTTTCAAAGCATTAATTTCCTAAGACTAAGATTCAACCATTTCTGTTGTCAGTGGGGAAATCTAAATTAGTATTGACCCTAATGAATGAGGTCAATCAATGTAATTGTCACAGAGAAGGAGATAATATTCAGATTTTCCAATCTCTTAGGTATGTTAAGACCCACTATGTTCATTAGGACTAATTGTATATTGTTATGGCCTAAGTCCCATGAATAAATCTATTAACATTTTTTCTACAAAGTTATAATTCTAACAAGGTTGATGAGTTAAAGTAGGTAAGTACTTGCAGTGATCTTGAGTTTGCCAACACAAAGTTTCTACCTAATCTCTATTGTGATGAGTTGCCCAAGCTTTAGCATTCCTCACTGGTAAGTTTAACCTTCCATACTTTTTGACTGTTTTATCACTTCATGTTAATAGTGATGCATAAACTGTTTAAAGAATAATATCCATTCTTATAGTTCAGAGAAGAGTGGTTTATCTAATATGAGCAGAGATGCCACCCCCTATCTTCCAAATGGGGACAGCAAGATGCCAAAATGCACAGTGCTAGGATCAAAAATGAATTTATTTAATTTAATTAAAAATAAGATTAGAAGCACACAGAGCCCTGAAAACCTATGTTGTGGTAACTGTATTTAAGACAGAATAAAACCACATCACTTCAAAGATATAGCAATAATTTTTGAACTTCTTAACCATTCCCAATCAAGCATAATGTAATGTATAAAATGTGTTTGAACTGAGTTTAAGGGTGTTCTCAGGGAATGGCAAAAAAGTCAAGACAGCAGGTGGGAAGCAACTGATAGGAAGGAAATTCTATTAAGATGTTTGGAAAAGAGAGGAAAAAAAGAGAGAAGCTTTACATTTTATTGAGTGACGGAAATAAAAGAGACTGAATGATGGAAAACCAGCAAAGTTCAAAAATGAAAACCGTGAAATTGATAAATGTGTTGGTGAACTAAGATTATAGTTTAGAGAATCTGAGCTATATAATGAAGCAGGCATTCATTTTTCTTGTGTGTGCATGAAAGGATGGGGAGGGTGATCAGCCAAAAAAAAAAAAAAAAGGTAAATATCCCATTTTAAGGGATTTGAAAGCTATCTTCCCAATTTTCTCTGTATGTGTTTTAAAATGGGAAAATATCAAAGGATACAAAGTCCAAAAACTTGGCAAAATCCCCAGCTCCAAACTCTGTTTGGCCTGGGAGTAACTCATGGTATTATCAAGTGCTTTGTCAATGGGAACTGTGATGAGTTTGGTATATAGAACAACAGGGTCAACTGCTGTTTCCACCCAGTGAAGGATTGTTACAAATATGAGGCAAACAATTAGAAATACCAGACAATCATGGAAGTCTACTTCTGTTTGTTAATTCTCTATCCTGTTTGTATTCAGCTTTTTTAATGCATTGGTTGTGGTGCTGTTTGGGCACATGATTACAGTTAATTATTCCCATTCATTCTGGATTTCATTTCATGCTTTGCCAAAATTAGGCTTTTTATGCATACCCATTCAGTGTTGCTATGGCATTTTTGTTATTTCCCTTTTGTGTTGTAAATTTCAGTGCTCAAAATGCTTTCTAAGCTAGATTTTGTCCAGGTTGTGGGGAGATTCAGATGTGTGAGAATTGTTGCTTATAAAATTCTGTTTCCTTAATCTCACAGCAGCAGCTTTGGCTAAAAATGCTACAATCCCTTAGAGGAGCTATAAGATCTTTCTGATGGGTGAAATGAAAAATGCATTCAAAGTGAAAATTTAAGTCCTTGAAGACCATCAGGAAACAACGGCTGGTCCAAAATGCAGCAGCTTCATAAGTCCTAAGTATTGCTGTTTGCTCAAGTAAACACCTCTAGAACTGGACTGCTTAGTAGGTGTTTCAAGGTGCTGATGACATCTTTAGAGTCCTTAATAGTAAAGGACCTGGTTATCTTCAGGAACTCCTATCTGCCCAATCAATACCTACCAGAAAGGGTACGTCCTCTCTGTATCCTGTCCTTTTAAGATGACCATCAACAGGAATCACAGGGTAGACTTTCTCAATTGTCACCTCACTTCTATGGAGGAACATTCCCCCTGAAATTGGACTGACCCCAATTTTGCTGGAATTTAGAAAATACCTTAAAATTTGGTATTCCATCAGGCTTTGCGGATGGATAATGCTTGAATGATCTCTTCCTGTAGCGAATTGTCTATTTGGTTGTTATTGTTCCCAAGGGCATGTAATGGATGTTGCAGTTTATTCTTGTTTTATTGTTAATCTTTAACGTTTTAACAATGTTTATGTGCCGGCATTGATTGGCATGGCATAAAGCCTAGTAAATATTCACAAGGAGCAAATTCCAGTGTGCAATTGGGCGGTTTGGAAAGCCATATAGAGCTGAAAGATCTCCCACAGTATGATTAGAAAATGTGTACAAAATCAAAGGAAGATGAAGGAAGAAGGATGGTTTAAGGCAAACAAGTCCATAAAGTAGCTCAAACAGGTAATCCAGAATCTCTGATAAGTTTTTCAGAAAACAAAGTGCCAGTCTGAACCATTTTGTACAGAGATCCCCCCCCCTTGGATTTGTATGACTCAAACCCCAAACAATTTAAAGAGTGGAGAAAACAACTCTTTAATTTCACAAGAATATAGTGGGGGGCGTAGGGGGGCAGAGTAAAGAGTAATTGGACTTGTAAGATACTTTTACAATAGTCTATTTTAGTAAAAGTAATTTGATTACTTTTGAGTAAGTCTAAGTTTACATTGTGGGTCTGACAGTGTGTGCATGAGGATTGTAGAATATATGGAGCTGCATATTTTATACTTTAATCCATTCCATCCAACTTGCTGTGATTTTTCTTTTACTTATTTGAGCATTTCCTTGCTCAAGTAGGATAGAACAAATCAAACCCTCAAGTCCTGCAGATGGAAATCTGCAGGAAATCACTGGAGAAAGTCATCTGTTGGCATAGGATAAGGTATTGTCAATGTGCTGATGATAGGCAGCTATATATCCCTACCAGAGCCTGTACAATGAATCCTATCAAATCTAGCGGGCCACCCTTCAGGGATTATTTAGAAGCTACAGCTAGGTCAAAATGTAGCTGCTCATTTGACAACAGGTTAAGAGTGATTTATCCATGTGATACGCTATTACTTTACACTGGATGCTGTTAAGTTTCTGGATGCAATTCAAGGTAATAATAATTAGCCATAAAGCTCTATATGGCCTTTGATCTGGCTATCTCTGAACCTTTCTTCTCCAAGTAGAATCTGTCTAATCAGTAAGAACTAAGAGAGGTGTGCTATGGTTGCCCTTCACAGATATGTCGCTGACATGGGACCTGTACATGAGCTTCTCACTCATGGCCTTCTGAGGCAGCCTCATGGACCTCTGGAGACAAAAAAAAAAAAAAAGGCTGATCCTCTTGAAAGTGATCAAGACCTGGTTATTAAGCTACTTTGAGGCCACAAAGTAACTACTTTTGGGATATTGTTTTTATCTAATTTCACAGTAAAAAAATAAAAATAGATTAACAAATAATTTGTCTCACATATTTTAGACAGCTGTCTGCAGTATGCAATTAATTTATTCCCAATGTACAATTTTTGTATGCAACCACCTATGTTAATTTATGCAAGTTTATGTGCTACATCACAGTTGCAAAAGTTTGCAACTTTCATAAATATACATTTGTTTATACAAACTTTCCATGACAAAAATGATGGATGCTAGGAAGTGTTTATTGCTTGCTTGTATTGCTGTTGGGTGCATTTTGGCAAATCTCAGCATTTCAAAATGAAGAAAATAAAGCTGTGGTAGATTTATTTTACATCCTTAGCAGATATGGTGTGAAAGAGAGAATATATTAATGTATCATTATAGCGTGGTAGTATTTGCTCAAAATGTTATATCTAAAACCACAGTCTAAGCCATACACAGAAGTCAATCTGATTGACTTCCATTGACATATTCCTACTAAGTGTTGAAAGGACTGCAGCTTTAACACAACCCGAGACAATTTATCAAAGATAGGAGTGAACTGTGGAGATTCTTATTCCACTGGTATTGATAGATGTTGATGGCACAGATTCCTATGGGTAAAGGGGAAATTGAAGTTGGACTTGTTGGTTTTTATGTCCAAGATTTTGATAGATATTTTAATAAAGAAACTCACAATGTACGCAGTGACAAATAAATATAAAAAGCAATCTCGGAGCAACATGAAATCTACAATACAAAGGGATTTAACACTACTTAAACTTGATCCATGGAGAATCTAAATGGAGAATGCACCTTGAAAAGCTAATCATTTTGATTTCTGAAAGGTCACTGGTAAATATGACTCATGGATGGAAGATATTTGTTTCACAGCACTCTGCTCATTAATAACACTGATCATATCATTACTCATCTCCTTCTTTCTTTCCTGATAAAATATGCACATCTTTTAAAATATGGATGTGGAGAACACTGTTCTTTCAGATTCAGTAGAATGCCAAAAACTCCCACAAAGGCTAGTTGGAATAGTTATAGGGAGATATAGAGAAAAGACTATATGGAATGAAGATGGCATTTTCATGGTGGCATAACTTGATTCTGAGAAAGCTCTGTTAATGAACTCAGCTCTTAATTATGCTGCTTCTTAGCAGTCCAAAAAAAAAAAAAAAAAGGAAATGTAGGATTTCTTACTAATTACTTCTATTAGTAAAATTAATTAAGTTAAACAAAGTGAAGGATTCTGGATGGAAATGGAGAAATTAATGTTATACAAGAAAGGAAAAAGAGGCAATGTGATAAGCTACCAGTCTAAAAATATACTGGAATAATTGATCATCAATCAAGACTATATTGGAAAAGTTTTTACTGACACGAACTAATAAGGACTCTGAATTGAAAGAAATAAAATGTACTCAATATATATATATGAAAAATGTATTTTAAGCTAGAGTGTCCTTTGGGGGAAAATGAGTCGTTTTAGTTTGAACATACTGTAGTTTCAAATGGTGTTATAAAATCTTCTTATATTTTAAGCTAGCTTGACTCTGGCTTTCGTTGTGTTAGAGATTATAGGAGCTGTAGTTAAGAAGGGCTTGCTCATGTACATTGTACACAATCTGGGAGACTCAGTTCTGATTAAAAAAAAAACCTCCTATAACATTAATTGTGTAAAGAACCATTTAAAATATTAAGAGAAGTTGGGTTAATTAGATATATTATAGGCAGCTACTTATTGAAAGTTGTGTAAATTACTGTTTTGTTTTATATTTTATATTTTCTTTTCTTTTATTATTTTGTACCCTGTCTCACCGATAAAATGAATTGGTGTTATTTTTTCATGCAACAGCAAATCTCAATTTTTCTTCAGTTTCTAAATAAAATTTTAAAAAAATCACGTGGAAGTGTCCAGGTTGCAGATACACTATTTCCTTCCATTTTATAAACAAAAGGTTGAATACAGTCAGGGTCAGCTACCAATAGGCACGGATAGATTTGGGTGTGATGAAACAGAATTTACTTAGTACTGCTGTAAACCAATGTTTGAAAAGGATGCTTTCCATAGTGGATGAATACAATCAAAGCTCCTTTTCCAGTGGTGGGTTTCAAATTTTTTTACTACCAGTTCTGTGGGTGTGGCTTGGTGGATGTGGCTTGATGGGTATGGCAGGGGAAGGATACTGCAAAATCCCCATTTCCTCCTGATCAGCTGGGCCTTGGGAGGCAGAGAATAGATGGGGGCGGGGCCAGTCAGAGGTGATATTTACCAGTTCTCCGAACTACTCAAAATTTCCGCTACCGGTTCTCCAGAACTGGTCAGAACCTGCTGAAACCCACCTCTGCCCCTTTCTTACAGCACTAAAGGATATGTCCTCTTGGACATTTGAAATTATTGTCTGTGAGTGCCTCTGTCCACTTGCCACTGTCAACTTGACTCTCTGTCACTTGCCATGCTTTACCAACTGGCTATTCTTGTTTGGAAAAGCAACTCAGAAAAGCCGTGGCCGCATCTGCACTGAACCTGTATCAATCTTTGAGGACAGATTGGTCCATGACAACTTTCTTTATGAGGTGCCTCTTTTTAAAAGCTCCTTACAGCCCAATCATTTATTTGCTCTGATTTGAGTATTTACTTCCAGATGTACAGGGGAACCTGTAATATGTTTGGGATATTTTCTGCCTCAGGTGGAAGGAAAGGAAAGGAAAGGAAAGGAAAGGAAAAGAAAGGGAAGGGAAGGGAAGGGAAGGGAGGAAGGAAGGAAGGAAGGAAGGAAGGAAGGAAGGAAGGAAGGAAGGAAGGAAGGAAGGAAGGAACCATTTGCATCTGTGTTTCAGAAAGTATAAATATTGACTCAACCTTGAGTTGAGAAGGAGGGATGGTCTTCAAATGATAGATAGACTCAAGCTAATGGAATGGGACTTTCTTTATTACAGCTTTCCCTGTCCTTATGACACTTTCTGAAGTCCAAGGATTCTGCAAATGATGATCACTTCAGAAGTCAGTAATATCATTGTGACCTTGTACATGATAATGCAGGTGGAACAAACAAATATTATTTGAAATAGCCATAATTTTATGGGATTGTCCAAGCTTTTGCAATACTTTTGTTCTCATAATCTGGCAAAATAATAATAATAATGTTAGCACTCTGTTATAAGTATGTAGGTTAGCAATAATTTGTTGCGAAAGAATGAATGTTCTGCTGTCATGAGAAATGAAGCTTATGTGTCTGAGATTGTTTGAACTGCTGTTAAATGTCATTATTGTCACTATAGGCACATGTACACTGAAGATGATATGTCAGTCTGAAAGTAGCTTCTGGCCAGCCCAGGTTTGATCTATGATACCAGTACATTTAGTATTGCTGATTAGTAGCTCCTAGATTGCTGATTAGAAGTTTATTATGGCATATAGTGAGCATTCTCCTTCTGATCCAGAGTCCTTGTTGCATATATAATAATAAAATTACATAATAATACATGGCAGTTCAAGAAAATTGTGGGATTTTTTAAAATAAAGATGGGTGGGGATTTTTTTAAAGTACCAACATAATTCCCTCAACATTGTCATACTAGTTACTATGTCTGCACTACTATTAATCTTGTCATTGTTCCTATCACCCATCTCCTCCCACTTACGACTGTAGGACTGTAACCTTGTTGCTTGTATCCTTACAATTTATATTGACTATTTCCTAATATGATTTAATTGCTTATTTGTTCCCTATGACTACCATTAAGTGTTGTACCTTATGATTCTTGATGAATGTATCTTTTCTTTTATGTACACTGAGAGCCTATGCACCAAGACAAATTCCTTGTGCGTCCAATCACACTTGGCCAATAAAGAATTCTATTCTATTCTATTCTATTCTATTCTATTCTATTCTATTCTATTCTATTCTATTCTATTCTATTCTATTCCATTCCATTCCATTCCATTCCATTCCATTCCATTCATCAACATTTGCAAATTCTTTTATAAATGAAATGGAAAGAGCTTCTTTTTCAAAAAAAAAAAAATGAAAGAAGGAAAAGAACAAATCTGACATTCAAGTATCCCTAGTTTGGAGAGAATGCATGTGTTCCTTATTTTAAATATTCTTTTGTATTTCTGCAGGCCTTGTGTGCTGCTTGCTCCCGGCTTGCTGACAACTCCTATTGTTTCTCAACAGTCTTGCTTTAGCTAGCACTTGTTTGGATTCATTGTTAGAGAATATAATTAGGGTTATATACAAATAATTGGAGAACACATGCAACCTTTCTCTCTCTCACACACACACACACATACAGAGACACAATTAATGCTTTCTCCATTAATATTTCTCTGCAATAGACTCCTTTAAAGGTTCTGTCTTGAGCTCTTTTTTATTTGTGAGCATGCTTATATGTATACTGTTTTGAAAGAACTATAAAAATAGAGATATTCAGAACAATGCTGCCATGAATTACAGAGAGAAGAGCACAGCATGTATAACAATGCTAACTGGGAAGACATGTGGTTTCACTGCGTTGTTATCATTCAGAAAAGCTGCCGACTCAGAATAATTTTACAGTTCAGTTCCAGTTTGCAAAAGACCTCAGAGAATTTGTCTCTAGTGAGTTCAATCTCTTCATTTTTTTTCATTTTGAAAAATATCCTTTTGTTCAGCCTCTGAATCCATTGTATCAGATTTTGCAGATCCCATTGAAATCAGTGAATCCATGTGGTGCAGAACAAAATGGATCTTAAAGATACATTCATTCTAGATGAGAAAATACAATTGTACTTTATTTGGATTTTTAAAAATTCTTTAAATGTCCATTTTGTTTCCCATTTTTCATTAAATGTTATTCAAAATTCTATCAGCAATGGCTTGATAGAATCAAACTTGGTCAATGCTGAAAATGCTAAATAGGGTTGGATCTGATTTTCACTTGGATTGGAATCCTCTAGAACACCGCCCCCCAACCTTTTGGGCACAGGAACCGGTTCCCTGGAGAGAGGATTTTCCATGAACTGGAGTAGCTGTGGCTTTGTGTGTTGTCTGCATCCCACAGATCGGGCTTCGCTTGTTTGCGTAGCCCAGTTTCTGGGATGCCGTGGACTGGTGCGGGTCCATGGACCAGGGGTTGAGGACCCCTGCTCTAGAATATCTGTGGGCTATCAGCTAGATCAGGAAATTTGTACCTTTTTTAAAAAAAGAAATCTTAGGGAAACACAATGGTAAAGTATTTGTAACCATGAGATCACCAAGAATCAAGATCTTTTAAAAATCTAAAATTGTCAGGCATGAAAGATAAGGTTCGTGTGTAAAGGTTCAATTAAACTTATTTTCTATTCGCAGGAATATTCTAGTGGTTAGACTTGCTAGGAATTAATAAGGGTCAGTGGAATTCAAGGGGAAAGGATTTGAACTTAGTCCATTGCTGGCTATGTAAAAATTCTAGGTTGATCTCTCTTTTAACTCTGCCCCCAGGTTCCGCCACTCCTTCCCCTATAACAATAGAGGTATGCATTTTTTCCCTACATTTAACCAGGCTTGTTTTTTAAAACTCCCAGAGAAATGCAAAAGGCTGACAAAAACTAGCTCCTATTTGTGGCTTAATAGAAATAGACATGTTAGTTTGGGGTAGTGGTTAAGGCAAAAGGCTAGAAACCAGTAAACTCTAAGTTCTAGTTCTGCTAAGGTAAATAACTAGGAGTCAAGAATGTTGGAGACACAATAAAATAAAATAGCTACAAAAAGACAGCAAAAGTGTGACCCACCCTAATCAGTTGGCAGATTTGAGTGCATTGCTTTTGGACTGCTTTAGTTTGGACTTGCTTTTGGACTTCTTTAGTTCTATAAAAATGGCTTTTACAGCTAACTATATATGTATTGTTGCTTGCTATGTACAGTTGCTGTTTTCAGTTAATAAATCTAACTATCTAGGCAAATATGGTGTGGTGTGGAATGGCTATTTAAGGTGCCATGTTGGTTTTGGCAACTACAGTATAAAACAGTATAAAAATATCCCTTCTGGAAGCATGCATATATATACTTGTATATAGTATATAGTATGTATAGTATATAAAATGAGAGGAAATCCAACTCCTTACTAGCATTGATGATGTTACCTAGTTTGGCAATGAAACATCTGCAAGAAAACAATTAAGCTCAGAGAGTACCAAGGACCCCACAGTCCATTGCCAATGGTTTGATCATTGGAAAGATCTTCATCTTTCCAAGCATATGAAAATCAATATATATTTTAAAAATAAGCTATTAAGCATAGTTTCTGACCTCCTTGCATGATACAATTCTCGAAGACATTTTTTTCCCCAAACCAAGAAGATTACACCAAATCTATTGCCCCATGAGTAATGCATGGCTTAATAGTGCAAGGGAAAACTATTACAGAAAATTTGCTGTCAGTTTTGTGCAGATCAGGCTGGCAACTGCTGGTGAGGTATAGGTATATAACCTTTGGGCAGAAAAAGAACACAATAGCAAAGTTTTATCCCATAGGCTATTTATACCCATTCATTTGAAAGCAGTGACAGGTATAATTACAGAGTAGAAAATTTTTACAAGTCTCATTTCAGGGGGCATTTTTTTCCTACTATTCCAGAGAAGATAAAAGGCTGAAAGTGTTCCTGACATACCTCCAAACTGAAAACATTTTAGCATGCTATTTACTTGATTAGAAACAGCCTGAAGTTTGCTGGGTTGATTTGGAGAACATTCCAATAAACGGAAATCTTTTTACTGGTAAAGTGCAGAGTTATTTTCAGCTCCAATTTGAAGTATGGTAATATAATTAAAAAAAAAAATGTGTAAATTCTTCATACCGGTACTTGAGAAATAATATATTCAAATGAAATGAGGGATTCCTCAGTAAAAAGTGATACACAAAACAAAAGAGATCTCCCATGTGGCACTTGTGTGTAATATATGATTCCACTAGGGCCTACAATTAAATTTATTGACTAAAGTACAGTTAAACCAGTGGTGGGATTCAAACTTTTTTACTACCGGTTCTATGGGCCTGGCATGGTGGGCATGGCAGGGGAAGGATACTCTAAAATCTCCATTCCCACCTGACTCCAGGGGAAGAATATTGTAAAATCTCTATTCCCTTCCCACTCCAGGGGAAGGTTACTGCAAAATCCCCATTTCCTCTCAATCAGCTGGGACTCAGGAGGCAGAGAATAGATGGGGCGGGGCCAGTCAGAGGTGGTATTTACCGGTTCTCCAAACTACTCAAAATTTCCACTACCGGTTCTCCAGAACTGGTTAGAACCTGCTGAATATCACCTCTGATATTCACTATACTAAACATAGTATAATGGCATAATATTATAAAGTAATTTATAATAATAAAATATCTCCCGGAAACACAGAGAAATAAAGATGAATAAACAATAGTTTAAAATGCTGAATTAAATATCATTTTTTTAAAGGCATGAAGAGTGAAGTTAGTTTTATGGCAGTGTAATAACACAAAGGATTTTCTAAAGGATTATCTCAAAGAAGGCATTCACAACTGTGATGCAATCGCTATCTCTGATACTAATATACTTCATTCAGTGGAGATCTCCAGAATAAAACATTTTCTAGCAGATCTCTGGATGTGAAATCTCAGGGATCTTAGTAATATTTTGCTTCCATTAACTATTGGAATTGCACTAGTTGTATATAATGTTGCTTAGGGTAACTGTGAAGAAAATGAGGAGTTTTGATCACCTAAATACCGTATGGAAATTAAGGCATCCTTGAGCTGAGTTTGACAGTGATTATGGGAGAAGAGGTGAAGACTCAGGAAGTAGAGAGTAAAAAATTCATCTCTTTCTTTCAGGTTCATGTCCCTGCAATGCTAGATAGCAATTGGAAGGCAACTCTTAAAAGATAATGGGAACTCTACAAAAATGGTCTTTTTTGCCTATGAGACCAGATGTACATCTCAATCTTCTAAGTGATTAAATCAAATATTGGGTTTTAGCAGCAGAGTTAGATCCTAATCAAGGCCTTCCGTCATCTTTGCATCCCTCTTCCGATTTGCACAAAAGCCTTTACGACTTTCTGAGGGTAGAAGGGAAGCAGCTGAGAATTTCTCTAGCAATTATTCTGACCCTTCTTAGCCATAAAAGACCATACTAAAACTATATATTTACTTGTGACCCTGTGTCACAATTAATATTCATTTCCAACAACCTAGATTCTCAGTCCTCTTCCCTTCTCTAAACTTTAGGAGGACCCATTTGAAGCAAAGTACCTGGTAGGGGAAAAGGGTTTGCATCGAATGGGACCTATATTTTATATTAAGAAAATGGCATGTACATCTAAATTTCATTTCCTGTTGTTCATGACACACTTAACAAATACCAAATTAGGTGATATCACTGATCCTTGATACAATATTGTCACAGCCTTGTTTGGCTCATCTGAGAAGATATATGTAAAAAGTACAAGCTAAAAAGTTGTTTTATATGCATTATTTCTTCATATTTCCAGACCTCGTACTATTTTTAAAGCTGACAGATAAAGAAGATTTTAATTATTATAGTATGAATTCATACACAATTAAATATGAAAGGTGGTTCCATAGCACTTATGTCCATCATTTACCCTTTTTGTAGGTCACTTAAATAGTATTTGGCTAATAAGAAACTATGGTATTAGAACAAACTAATCATATATAGATTTACTAAAGTCCACAGCTATATTCTGTTCAAGCATCAGGACATCGATGATTCAAATACAGTGATTATCTGCCCCTTTAATGCTTTGGTGACACTGAGTCTAATCATAGGATCTGCTTGAATTTGTCATATGTTTAAAAGCATTTAACAGAAGGAATGTATATATTTTATTATCGCCAAAGACTAGAGAATTAAGAAACCTATGGCATGATGCATTAGATGTTTCATTTACCACTTATTAGCTGAACTATTTGAAATAATGGTGGCTAGTTACCTAGCAACACAGATTACATTGCTGAGCTTACTCCCTAAGTCTCATTTGTCATAATTTGTGTAATCAGAACTGATCATAAATAAAGCCTGAATACAATCAACTGACTTATGTTTTCAATTAGAATCCATCTGAATCATAAGGAGGAAACTAACAGCCCAGTCACTGATTTTGGCATACTTATTGCTTTACCAATATTTTCATTTCTTCCCTTGCCATATTGTTTCTAACTGAGCTATTTGCATTTCCCCCTGAGATTATTCAATGATGGGACAATGCTATCTTTCTTTAGATTACATTCCTTTCACACACCTACTTTAGCACAATAACAATTTGTGAGACAGCCAGCAGCAGCAGCTTTGCATTCTGGTCCATTAGAAAGTATTATAACTTTCTAATAAATATCTGGCAAGTCACTGGGTTGATTTTATAAGCCATTGGGCCAGCAAAACAACAGAATGTTGGCTTGCTGAAATAGATATGCTGCTGGAATATCATAACATATAACATTAGCAGAATAACAGAATAACAGAGTTGGAAAAGGACTTTGAAGGTTTTCTAACCCAACCCTGTGCTCAAACACGAGACCCTATACCATTCCAGACAAGTGGCTGTCCAATCTCTTCTTAAAAACCTCCAGTGATGGTCCCCACAGCTTCTGAAGATGAAATTTCTCCTTAGTTCTAATTGCTTCTCTCCTTGATTAGTTTCCACCCATTGTTTCTTATCTTGCCTTCTTTGGGAATGCAGTAGCTTACTTGACATGGATATTGTACCATCATAAGAAAGGCAGATTAGTACTATAATACAAACACTGCCTTTCCTGGGAGAGATATGCCATGTTGAAAAAGATATTTTTCTTCTTTTTCTTCTGCATAATCATGTCTGACTCTCAGAGACTGCCTGGATAGTTTTCTGAAGATTTTTTTAGGACTGAGAGAAAGTTACTGACCCAAGGTCACCCAGTTACCTTGTGCCTAACAGTAACAATAACATAGTTGAAAGGGATCTTAGAGGTCATCTAGTCCAACCCCCTGCTCATGCAGGAGATCTATACTATTTCTGACAAAATGGTTGTCCAGTCCCTTCTTAAAAGCCTCCAGTAATGGGGCAACCACAACTTCCAAAGGCAATTTGTTCTACTAGTTGATTGTTCTCGCTGTTAAGAATTTTCTCCTTAGGTTGCTTCTCTTCTTGATTAGTTTCCATTCATTGATTCTTGTCTTGTTTTCAGGTGCTTTGATAAACTAAATAAGTTTACTCCCTCTTCCTATTGGCAAGTATTGGAAAACTGCTATCATGTCATCTCTGGTTCTTCTTATTACTAGATTAGGTATAGCAATAAACACTTAGACTTATATACCGCTTTACAGTAAAATTGCTTTCTCTAAGCAATTTTACAGAGTCAGCATATTGCCCCCAACAATCTGGCTCCTCATTTTACTGACCTCGGAAGAATGGAAGGCTGAGTCAACCTTAAACTGGTGAAGCTCAAACTGCCAAACTGCTGGCAGCCAGCAGTCAGCAGAAGTAGTTTGCACTATTGCATGCTAATCACTGCGCCATCCTGGCTCATAGTTTTATTTATTATTTATTATTATTATTATTCGAATTTCTATACCGCCCTTCTCCTTTCGGACTCAGGGCGGTGAACAGCCAAAATAAAAACATTTATACATAAGTACGATTAAAAATAGATTTAAAATAATTAAATTTGGCCCATAGTTTAAAATTATCAATTTAAAACCCATATCAAAATTTAAAACCAACCATAAAATCAAGAGAGACCGGCTAACTGAAAGAGATGAGTTTTTAGGGCCCGACGAAAGTCCGGAGGTCAGAGATCACTTGTATCTCTGGGGGTAGATTGTTCGAAAGGGTAGGTGCCACCACAGAGAAGGCTCTCCTCCTGGGGGTCGCCAGCTGGCATTGTCTAGCCGACGGCACCCTGAGGAGGCTCTCTCTGTGGGAGCGAACTGGCCGGTGGGAGACTATTGGTGGCAGAAGGCAGTCCCGTAAGTACCCTGGCCCTAAGCCATGGAGCGCTTTAAAGGTGATCACCAACACCTTGAAGCGCACCCGGAAGTCCACCGGAAGCCAATGCAGCTCGCGCAGGAGAGGAGTCACATGGGAGCGCCCAGTCGCTCCCATAATCCCCCACGCGGCCGCATTCTGCACCAGTTGGAGCCTCCGGGTGTACCCCAAGGGGAGCCCCATGTAGAGAGCATTACAATAGTCCAGACGAGAGGTGATGAGTGCTTGAGTGACTGTGCGTAGGGAGTCCCGATCCAGAAAGGGGCACAACTAGCGTATCAGGCGAACCTGATAAAAAGCCCCCCTGGCCACAGCCGTCATATGCCCTTCTAAAGACAGCCGTGCGTCCAGGAGAACGCCCAAGTTGCGGGCCCCTTCCGTGGGGGCCAATGATTCGCCCCCAATAACCAGTGATGCCGTCAGCTGGCTATACCGGGACGCCGGCAGCCACAGCCACTCGGTCTTGGAAGGGTTGAGTCGAAGCCTGTTTCTCCCCATCCAGACCCGCACGGCCTCCAGGCACTGGGACATCACTTCCAAGGCATCGTTGGGATGGTCTGGGGTGGAGATGTACAGCTGAGTATCATCAGCGTACTGATGGAACTCCACCCCAAAACCATGGATGATCTCACCCAGCGACTTCACATAAATGTTGAACAGGAGGGGCGAGAGGACCGACCCTTGTGGCACCCCACAAA
Source organism: Pantherophis guttatus (assembly GCF_059756535.1). NCBI lineage: Eukaryota > Metazoa > Chordata > Lepidosauria > Squamata > Colubridae > Pantherophis > Pantherophis guttatus. The sequence goes on along the minus strand of NC_142064.1, from coordinate 199,758,523 downwards.
CAAGGTGCCTCGGGGTCGACCGCTGCCCCCCTGTCAACACGGATTGCGACCGGTTGGAGAGATAGGAGGAGAACCACCGCAAGACGGTGCCCCCCACTCCCAGTCCCTCCAGCCCGCGCAACATGATACCATGGTCGATGATATCAAAAGCCGCTGAGAGGTCTAATAGGACCAGGATAGAGGAATAACCCCTATCCCGAGCCCTCCAGAGATCATCCACCAACGCGACCAATGCCGTTTCCGTGCTGTACCTAGGTCTGAAGCCGGACTGGAGCGGATCCAAATAGACAGCTTCATCCAGGTACTGTGAAGCTGTTGCGCTACCACACTCTCAACAACCTTCGCAATGAAGCGAAGGTTGGAGACTGGACGATAGTTAGCCAAAACAGCCGGATCCAGGGATGGCTTCTTGAGGAGAGGCCTCACCACCACCTCTTTCAAGGCGGCCGGCAGGACCCCCTCACTCAAAGAAGCGTTAACAATCTTCTGGAGCCAGCCTCGTGTCACCTCCCGGGAAGCCAGTACCAACCAGGAGGGACACGGGTCCAATAAACATGTGGTGGCATTCAGCCGTCCCAAGATCCTGTCCACGTCCTCGGGAGCCACAGGATCGAATTCCTCCCAGATAACATTCTCAAGGCCTGCCTCAGTCATCTCGTCTGAACTAACCCAGTCAGTGGCCAAGTCTTCCCGAATCTGAGTTATTTTATCATCCAGATACTGTACAAAATCCTCAGCTCGGCCCTGCAAGGGGTCCTCCCGCGCTCCCAGATGGAGAAGGGAGCGGGTCACCCTGAACAGGGCGGCTGGGAGGTTATCTGATGACGCGATAAGAGCAGCAAAATAGCTAGATTTCGCCGCTTTTATCGCCACTAGGTAGGTCTTAATATGAGACCTCACCAGTGTCAAGTCGGATTCGGAACGGCTGGCCCTCCAACCGCTCTCTAGGCATCTTTTCCGGCACTTCATCTCTCTCAGCTCCTCAGAGAACCAAGGAGCTAAGTGAGTTCGGTGCCAGGTCAGAGGCCGCAAAGGCATGACCCGGTCCAAGGCCCCGGCAACCGCACTATCCCAGGCGGCCACCAGGTCATCAGCCGAGTCGTGAGCTAGAGTTTCAGAAAATGGCCCAAGCTCCATCTGGAACCTATCAGGATCCATCAGGAGCCTGGGGCGGAACCACCTGGTCGGCTCCGCCTCCCTGCGACGGGGTGCGGTGGTCAGAAAGTCAAGTCGAAGGAGCGAGTGATCAGACCATGACAAGGGTTCAGTATCTATATCCCCTATATCAAGGCCACTCAACCACTGAACAGAGACAAAAACTAAGTCCAGAGTGTGTCCCCCCATGTGAGTAGGGCCGTGAATTACTTGGGTCAGGTCCATGGCCGTCATGGAAGCCATGAACTCCCGAGCTACCTCAAAAGTTTCACCAATGGATGGCAAGTTGAAATCCCCCATGACCACAAGTCTGGGGGTATCAGCCGCCACCTCGGCTATAACATTGAGGAGTTCGGGCAGGGTCGTCACCATGTGGCAGGGAGCCAGGTACGTGATCAACAGACCCATCTGCACCCCACGACCCCACTTCACAAAAAGGGACTCACATCCGGCTATCTGAGGCACAGTGATCTCCCTCGGATCAAGACCCTCTCTTATAATGACCGCCACACCCCCGCCCCTGCCCTGAGCTCTCGGCTGATGAAATGCACGGAAGCCTGATGGGCACATCTCCACGAGGGGAACCCCCCCTCATGGCCCAACCAGGTCTCTGTAATACCTGCTAGGTCCGCTCCCCCCTCCTGAATAAGATCACAAATGAGGGGGACTTTATTTACTACAGACCTGGCATTACACAACATCAGCCGGAAGCTCGGGCCCTGAGACTCTAAGCAGCCTGAGGAACGGGAAGAGCTAAGGGGACCGGGGCACGCAATAGTTATAGCCAGTTCCTGCAATTGTTCTTTGTATGTTATAGCTTCTAACCATCTAATAACAATCTAGTGGAACTAGGACTCACAGTCTCTTTTAGCCTGATGCCTTAATCACTACACCAAACTTGGCTGTTCCTTATAAAATAATAAAGGAAAAATGGCATGGCACAACAGACCTAGAAAATAACTAGGGTTAGAAAATTATTTGCAAACTATCAATCACTTTGAGGTCAGCCAAAGAAATGCAGCTCTGTGTTATGGAGGGAGAAAAAGCTGCTCTGCATACAGTAAGTAGCACTTAATGGCAATATAGGTATGACTTTGGGGAAATAATGTGTTTAATATAAAAAAGGATAAAGGTATTTATGTTTTCTTCTTCCAATTTTCTATCCAGCCTTTCATTTATAGAGTCCAGAGAAGATTTAATTTACTCCTTTGAGTTCATTTACATTCCAAATGTATGGTAGGAGTCCTTGAAGATTCATGTCCTTGTTCAGTGAGCTTTCTAAATTTTAAATTTATTTTATTTAACATGCCTATTATAACTGACACAGAATGGTAGACAACAAAGAGGACATGAGGGGGGGGGTTCCCCTCGTGGATATGTGCCCACCAGGTTTCCGAGCATTCCATCAGCCGAGAGCTCAGGGCAGGGGTGGGGGGGGTGGCGGTTATTATAAAGGAAAGTCTTGATCCGAGGGAGACCACTGTTCCACAGATAGCCAGATGTGAGTCCCTTTTTGTGAGGTGGGGTCGTGGAGTACAGATGGGCTTGTTGATCATGTACCTGGCTCCCTGCCGCGTGGCAACGGCCCTGCTTGAGCTGCTCAACGTCATAGCTGAGGTGGCGGTTGGTACCCCCAGACTTCTAGTCATGGGGGATTTCAACCTGCCTTCTGTCGGCGAAATGTCTGAGGTGGCTTGGGAGTTCATGGCTTCCATGACGGCCATGGACCTTACTCAGTTAATTCATGACCCCACTCACACGGGTGGACACACTCTGGACTTAGTTTTTGTCTCTGGTCAGTGGTCGAGTGGCCTTGATACAGGGGATATAGTCATCGAACCCTTGTCATGGTCTGACCACTCGCTCCTTCGACTGGACTATCTAACCGCTGCACCCTGCCGCAGAGAGGCGGGACCGACCAGGTGGTTCCGCCCCAGGCGCCTGATGGACCCTGATAGGTTCCAGATGGAGCTTGGGCCATTTCCTGAGACTCTGGCCCATGACTCGGCTGAGGACCTGGTGGCCGCCTGGGATAGTGCGGCTGCCGGGGCCTTGGACCGTGTTGTGCCTTTGCGGCCTCTGACCCGGCACCGAACTCACCTAGCTCCTTGGTTCTCCGAGGAGCTTAGGGAGATGAAGCACCGGAAAAGACGCCTGGAGAGTAGTTGGAGGACCAGCTGCTCCGAATCCGACCGAACACTGGTGAGGTCTCATATTAAGACCTACCTAGTGGCGATAAAAGTGGTGAAATCTAGCTATTTTGCCGCTCTTATCGCATCATCAGATAATCGCCCGGCCGCCCTGTTTAGGGTGACCCACTCCCTCCTCCATCTGGAAGCGCGGGATGACCCCTTGCAGGGCCGAGCTGAGGACTTTGTGCAGTATCTGTATGACAAAATCACTCAGATTCGGGAAGGACTGGCCTCTGACTGGGTATGTCCAGACGGGATGACTGAGGCAGGTCTTGAGAGTGTTATCTGGGAGGAGTTCGATCCTGTGGCTCCCGAGGACATGGACAGGGTCCTGGGACGGCTGAATGCGACCACATGTTTATTGGACCCGTGTCCCTCCTGGTTGGTACTGGCTTCCCGGGAGGTGACACGAGGCTGGCTCCAGAAGATTGTTAACGCTTCTTTGAGTGAGGGGGTCCTGCCGGCCGCTTTGAAAGAAGCGGTTGTGAGGCCCCTCCTCAAGAAGCCCTCTCTGGATCCGGCTGTTTTGGCTAACTATCGTCCAGTCTCCAACCTTCGCTTCGTTGCGAAGGTTGTTGAGAGTGTGGTAGCGCAACAGCTTCCCCGGTACCTGGATGAAACTGTCTATCTAGACCCGCTCCAGTCCGGCTTCCGGCCTGGGCACAGCACGGAAACGGCATTGGTTGCGTTGGTGGATGATCTCTGGAGGGCTCGGGATAGGGGTTGCTCCTCTATCCTAGTCCTGTTAGACCTCTCAGCGGCTTTTGATACCATCGACCATGGTATCATGTTGCACCAGTTGGTGGGGTTGGGGTTGGGGGGCACCGTTCTGCGGTGGTTCTCCTCCTACCTCTCTGACCGGTCGCAATCTGTGTTGACGGGGGGGCAGCGGTCGACCCTGAGGCACCTTGCTTGTGGGGTGCCACAAGGGTCAGTCCTCTCGCCCCTTCTGTTCAACATTTATGTAAAGCCGCTGGGTGAGATCATCCGTGGCTTCGGGGTGGAGTTCCATCAGTACGCTGATGACACCCAGCTGTACATCTCCACCCCAGGCCACCCCAACGATGCCCTTGAAGTGATGTCCCAGTGCCTGGAGGCTGTGCGGGCCTGGATGGGGAGAAACAGGCTCCGACTCAACCCCTCCAAGACTGAGTGGCTGTGGCTTCCAGCGTCCCAATATAGCCAGCTGACGCCATTGCTGGCTATTGGGGGAAAATCACTCGCCCCCACGGAGAGGGCTCGCAACTTGGGCGTCCTCCTGGACACATGGCTGTCTTTAGAAGATCATTTGACGGCCATGGCCAGGGGCTTTTTATCAGGTTCGCCTGATACGCCAGTTGCGCCCCTTTCTAGATCGGGACTCTCTACGCACAGTCACTCAGGCACTAGTCACTTCCCGCCTGGACTACTGCACTGCTCTCTACATGGGGCTCCCCCTGGGGTGCACCCAGAGGCTCCAGCTGTCCAGAACGCGGCCGCGCGGGGGATTATGGGGGTGACGAGGCGCTCCCATGTGACACCTCTCCTGCGCAAGCTGCACTGGCTCCCGGTGGTCTTCCGGGTGTGCTTCAAGGTGTTGGTGACCACCTTTAAAGCACTCCATGGCTTAGGGCCGGGGTACTTACGAGACCGCCTTCTGCCACCAATAGCCTCCCACCGGCCAGTACGCTCACACAGAGTGGGCCTCCTCAGGGTGCCATCCGCCAGACAATGTCGGCTGGCGACCCCCAGGGGGAGAGCCTTCTCTGTGACGGCGCCCACCCTCTGGAACAACCTTCCCCCAGAGTTACGTATAATAACAGACCTCCGGATTTTTTGTCGGGCCCTGAAAACCTATTTATTTCAACTAGCTGGGCTGGCTTGAGCTAAATTTTAAATTGATTTTAAATTGGGTTGTTTTAATTTACGGCCAAAATATTTAATTATTTTAATACTGTTTTTAAATTTTGTATGCTCTGTTTTTCCTTAGGCTGTGCACCGCCCTGAGTCCTATTTGGAGAAGGGCGGTATAGAAATTTAATTAATAAATAAATAATAAATAAAATAAATCATATAACATATTGGCATAAACAATAAAAGTATTCCATTCAACTACAATTGGGTGACATCTACAGTCTCCCTGTTAAGCCCCATGGAGCTGGCATGATGAAGGATTCAAGAGTTACTCATATTTCAGTGCTTTAAAGCTAGTCTAGAGTAAATATTGCATATTGGAAATTGTAAAAGGAATTTCTCACACTCATTAACAAGAGTCTTCATTAAATAGAGTAGAATGATATGACAGGCTTCCCAGGGTTCATGCTGCTTGGAGTTAGTTGTATTAATAAGGTGAACCGCCAATCATTGCTTCTATCTCTTCATTCTTGATGTCTCCTTTTGCTTCCATTCTTTTCTCTTCCTCCATCCAATTTCTCACAATCCTATGAGCCTAAGGTTTGCTGAAATGGGTTAAGGACTTCCAGAACGCCAAGGGGCTCATGGCCTGAGGAGGCCACTACTAAAAAGGCCTCTCTTCTGAGACCTTCTAGTCTTGATGGAGACTCTGTAGACTCTCGACTTCTCGACTCTCTCATAATGTTGAAACCGGAACCATGACTAAGTAAGTGATCCATACATATAATTATATCTGCATTTGAAACCCTGGTGGGTACTCTGAATAGAGCCTTGGGAATGTAGTGTGAGAAAGAGTTAATAAATAAATAGGTTGCAGACAAACATTTTCTTCTTTCTTATGCCAGAACCTGGGTAGCAGTGAGGCAAAATGATAGCTGAAGTACAGGTGTAGGAAAAATCCAAACAAATTCTTATTTCTGGATTATCTACATGAAAAACATATGTTATTCAGTCTTAAAAGAACAATAGTGTGGTCTTTCTTAAATCCTTCCATAGTTTATCTGGTTTTTATTTTTGCAATGTATAAATCCATAAAAATGAATTTATTGATAGAAAGCACACACCACAAAATGGGGAGATAAGATCCATTAGCTTAAATGGGGAGTAAATCAATTCATAGATGAGAAACCTAGAAGTGATTATTAGCGTAGATGACTGCATGCTAACTCCAAGATTATAATCATTAAGTACTAAAGTTCACTTGCTGTGTATATTACTTTAGGGATCTCCAGAGGCATTTGGCAAGCCATTCTGAGCTATAATAATCCATTGGCTGAATCTTTTATGTCCTTTGTTTCTGGTGTACACAAATGTCTTTTCATTTATTTAAATACTTTGCATCTCTTTCCTCCTCATCAGCTGAAATGCACCAGGGTGAAAGTTGTCCCTAACAGCCCATCTGTTAGGGAAAGGACAATGGATGCTACTAGGGAAACCATGGACATGACATACTGCTGAAGTTAAATGCATCAGTCAGAGAAATGATTGGCTATTACTGTGGTTTTGAAACAGTGGCAATGAACATGAAAAAACTCTTTCCGAACAAGTGATAAATGGAAGTACAAAATGATGCATTATAAAGCCACATATCCTTAGTTCAGATCCACTTTATGTTGGTTTAAGAAATAGCTCTTTGCTGTATTGGCCAGCCTCTCACTCTTCCCTGTGTGGAAAAAAATAATGGATTTTGAGAGATTGTTATATAGACCAATGATTGATTTATGGAATAATATATTCACATTCTGTGCAAGATCTAAAACACTTGTCTTATATTCATTATGTGGAAATCAATTTTCTGACTACATATAAGAATATTTTTTAAAAATGTGCAAAGTTGTTTTTTAGAATTCTATTACATGGTGCATTTCAGCAGATGGATCTGTGTTTCCAAGGTTACAGTCCCAGGAATACCTCCTTGGGAGTAAATTCTGTTGAACTCTGAGAAATATGGGTACAATTTCACTGCAAATATTCACCTGCCACTAGCCCTGTTTTTTTCAGCATTTGTAGCGTGTTATTGGTAACATATTTCCATTAACCTGTCAGAAAAGGTTGTCTGGGGGGGTCTCAGGACTGAACAGACCAAATCTTACACAAAGGAATCTCTTTGTGAATTAGTTTCAATTGTTGTTTTCTTTACTTGTAATGTTGCAAGATAGAAGAAATTTAATTTCTCTGAGAATTGTCTTCTGCAACTAGATATCTCCAAAAGAGAAATTTTGGGGTCAGGTTAAAAGCCTCTAACCCAAAATTTCTTCCCATGAAAAAGAAGATGCTGGATCAGCTATATGGTACCAAACTAGATACCTCACTAGAAAAATATATATATTGCCCAGGAAAACAGATGTGAAACATTTGAAAAGCTACATCATGCAGATAAGCTGAGGAAAGGTCCTGAAAGATAAACAGAGCTCAGGGAAAGTAAAAGAAACTCTCTAGGTAGAAACTGGGTTCATGGAATAACTGCCTCTTTGGTCTTTCAAAACCCAGAATTGTCTTTTCAATTCTGCCCCATTACTTCATGTTTACACCCAATTACTTCACTAGACACAAGGAAATATCCTGCTACAGTCCTATCTCATGTATATCCCAATTGGCATAAATCTTTAAGGAGGGTCTGTAACACATCTTTAGACCCCTCTCTGTCACCAGTTCTGAAAATAAACCAATTTCTGCTTCAGTATCCTAATCTCCAGTTTAAATGTCTGAGTGCATGCAGCTAAAGCCCATTAAATAAACAGATTTTCAGACCAGTCTTTTCTTCTGGTTTAATTTCCCTAATAATTCAGTAAACACGTTATGACTAATTACTTTGACATTCAGTGATTAACCATTTCCCTGATTGAAATTTAATGCTTCTTATAAATTCAGTGAGCCTAAATTATTGTGACACGTGTAGCTATTCCCTTAGAGTTAATCAAAGATTTCAGAGAAACTTAACTGGCAACCTGTCATAGCCAGAACATTTACCTTTGTTTGGATCCTTTTCTCCTGAGAATTTATCCTCAGGATAAAGCAATCCCACAAAGCGTGGTTCTCCCCTGTTTTTGTGGATTTCCCATTAACCTAGGAACCCTTTTCAGAAGTGTCACATTCCCACTGGAACAGGATGTCCTTCACATCCCCAAATGCCTAAATCCAACTTGAATTGCCATCTGTCTTCCCTCCTGTGTCCTGGAGATTGTGAATTCTAGTCCCACTTTAGGAGTGAAAGCTGGCTTGGGTGTCTTTGGGTTCATCACAGTCTCCCAGCCCAACTCACCTTACAGGGCTGTTGTTCTGGGTAAAATAGGACGACGAAGGCATATTAAGTATATTTGCCATCTTGAGTTATTTATAGATCTAATAAAAATTGGATGAAAAATAAACTTATGTTCCCATAAGACTATGGTAAGAGACTATATACAGTACTTGTGAAAACTTTATTCGATTAACTCCCAGCTATTTTCCCAGACTGCATTTATCAGATCCAGAACATACTAGGATATAACATGAATGGATGGTAGACAGTGTTTACTTTATTCTTTATGATTATGATCAGTGCTACTACTATATGGTCATAGGTCCAAATATTCCTATGATGAATGTTTTGCTTATCCACATCACTGCTTCCATCTATTTTACAAAACCTGAGCTAACTCTTTATGTATCGAAGGATAAATGTCCTCCAACTTGTAAATAAATGTACTCCAACTGCTTAGCTTATTACAAATCATAGCCTGTATAACCAAGGAGAGAGTGCATCCACTTGGATTCAATAGCCATTATTCTGCATCATCGAAGAAATGCGCATACAAAAATGCATTTCCTGTAAATAAATATCTTTTTATAACTATATCAGCTTCACTAATTCTTCCTCAGATTAGATTCCTGCCCTCAGGAATATTTATCTGCACATGGAGAGTTTAAATAATATAAGGCTCTAAAATCAACTATCCTGAATCTAGTACTCTCCCAAAAAATTGGAGTATAATTCCAAATTGTAAACCCATTGGACATTCTGGGTGGGGGGGGGATTATGGGAGGAATAGCTTCATACTTCATCAAGCTAGATAAATAAGAACTAGGCTCAGTTATCTTGATAATAGCAATGTTGCCACTCATACATCCAGGAGTAAACTCCAACTACTCAATAGTGGTCTTTGTGACTATTTCTTGTTTTTAGATTTCATTTCTATATCAGAGACATATACTTCACGGTATTTTTGAAAAATAATATATTTTTGACTAGAGTATACACTTACGTTCCAGTATGCCCAGCAATGCCCATTGGAAATGAATTAGGAAACAGTAAAATGATACCAGTATTACAAGCAAGGCTAATAATTCAAATGAAATAACACTGGTGCAAGAGATGTTTTTTTTTCTTTTTTTTCTGAAAAAAAATCACACCAAACATCTGCGAGAATAACACATGCTGTGGTCATGTAACATATAATTACAAGGAAAGCTATTTCTGAACCTTTTCCTCTCCTCCTCTTTCCTCTTTCCTTCCAGATTCTCTTCCTCAGCTTGCTGGAAAGCCAGTAACAATTGTAGTTTGCTTTTGCAAATGTATGCATGTGCTGTCTCCTGCTGGGAAAATATGGGGTATTTGGGAAAGATCGCAAAAGACAGCATTCACTAAAACACATTTTTATGGAATGCTAAGTTATCTCCTGAGCCTGGTGCATAATGCTGGCAGTGGCTACAGTATAAAACAACACATTCACAGAACTAAAATATGCTCTTGCCTTAAAATATGCTACTTTACGAAATATTGAATGGAATATTCCTAAAGAAACCCATAGGAGTAATATACGTTTACTGGGGTTTTAGCTCATGCATTGCTTTTTCTAGAGAAAAAGATTCATTCTTTCAAAATAGCATGCACCTTGAATTCTCTAAGTAGTCAAACTGTAACTAGATCTCCATAAGATAAAGTGTTACTTTGCTTAAATCACTTGAGGAAAAACAGGATCTAACGAATTAGGCATATCTAAAATTGCCATCTCCTGTATTATTTAATCCTCCTGCTATAATCTTTAAACTGGATATAGGCGATTATAATATATTCATCGGATGAATAGTGAAGGGAAAAGAATGGTTCTTAATTTCTGGAGACCAATACGTGGCATACATGAACAATGTTTTAAGATCCCTCCCTTGGCATCTGGCAGGTTTCGTGCTCCACTTAACTTCGTAATTTGTTAGATTGCATTTCAGTGTTTATACCAACTAAAAAGGGAGTTGGGCATGCCTTATCATCATTGCCAATAATATTTTTAAGTTTCACAAAAGTCCCAAAGGATTCTTGGAACACAAACATGGTGAATGGCTGTAGCCCAATTGTTCATCTGTAAATGCAATCTAGAAAAAAGGACAAAACAAGCTGGTGGTAAGGTACTACCCTGTAGGGGGTTACAGTGACTAGCTTTGGGAACTAAAAGGAGCAGCAAAACGAAGTCTCACTATTTTGACATCTGGTATACCAGCATGCATTGAAATAGCTGTTTTGTGCATAGGCAGGCTCCTTGTATCCATTTCTTTTTCAAAGATATCAAATGTATAAAATGTTAGGGACTCTTAATTTATACCTAGTCTATTTAGATAATTATTGTCAACTCTGGCTAACAGCAGATTGATTAATTAATCAATTCATTACAACTGAAATTAATTAGTAAGATGGCTTGCTTCCAGAAGTTGTGGATGCTCCATTTAGGTCCATCCTTGAATGAGAAGGATTGATTTTGGCAAATTTCTTTCCCTTAAAAATTCAGTAACTATGGGCATGTTTTGCTTGTCCATAGTCTGTAGCTCTGTGCTTGGCTTTATATTTAGACTGGAAGTTCAGGTCTGTTGGCTCAACTGATAGATCAGAGAGATTTAAACTGGTCTCTTCCAACATGACGATTGAAAAAATTGCCCTGGGGATATGATTGGGCAATCATCTCTAGAATATTTAACAAATGTTCATGATAACGATGATGATGGCAATGATGATGATGATGAATCCTCCAAAGTACAGCTTCTCTTTTGCTGCCAGGAAAACTACAGGACTATATCCATGAAGTCATAAGAAATGAGCCATTCATTTACTTAAACAGTGGGTTGGTATTATCTTTCCTCTCTCCTCATTATGTCTTTTCAAGCAGAAAAGAGTTGACATTGCAATAGACCATGATAAAGATCCTCCTTTGCTTCTTTCAGATGCACTAGAGCAGCTTTTACCTATTCTGTCTTTGTTTCTAGAAACTTCATTCAAATTCAGTTAGATTCAAACTGCATCCCTAATGTGCAACCGAACCCATATGCGCTCTATCCCTGGACTCTTGATAAGAAAACCAGTGGGTAAAGATGTTGCCATGTTTCACACTTCAGTGCTTGGACCCTTAGGATATTTGACTTTAAAAAAACAGGTGAGAACTGTATATTCCCCAGCATGGTTTTTAATTGTTTGTCTTTCCTGGCTCTTGTTCTCATGACTATGTAAAAGATCTATCTCTTTCTTTCTCTCTCACTTCTCTCCTTCTCTCTTTCTCACAGTTTGAATTTTTGGAAATGCAGTTTTCCATAGCAACCCTGAAAAGACTGCATATCAAGGCAAGAGAAGAAGATAAAAGAAAAGGAAAGCTCTTCTCCTTACCCTCACTGCCACCATGCTGTTAAAAGCTGCAGGAAAGAAGGAAAGGAAAGGAAAGGAAAGGAAAGGAAAGGAAAGGAAAGGAAAGGAAAGGAAAGGAAAGGAAAGGAAAGGAAAGGAAAGAGCTGACACTTCTGTTCCTTCTTTCACAGCCTCAGAAAGTTCATCTTAGGGAAGCCAGCTCCCCAGAAGAGGCAACTGAAGCAAATGCAGATCTCTTGCGAATAAAATAACTTTCTCCAGAACATTTTCTTCTTTCGCTCTTGACTAACAGACCAACTTCCAAAGCTTTGGAGATGAAGCTCTTTACTGGGAGCAGGGAATATGCGCACCCCAAATACAAAACTTCACAATTAATGTTATGTAAACTTTGGTATTAAATCCTGTCATCTCAGTTATCAAATCTGGGCTGTGGAAACGTGGATGGGCATAAATGGGAATAAAGTGATTCATAATATTTTGACTCTATCTTGATGTTATCTGAGATCTGGTAGCCATTCAGTCAACTCTTCGTGTACACTCCCATTGTCCCCTCTTCGATTACAAGTGGTCTTCCACTTATGTCCATAATGGAAGCTGAGGGTTATCACACAACTGGACTTCTTTTTACTATTGTTTTTGCTGTGGTTGTTAAATGACCACTGTGGTTATAAAGTGACCACCAGGATCATTAAGCAAATGAAATGCTTCAGTCATTAAGCAAACCATTATTCGCTTTGGAGCGTTTTTGCTGAAAACCAGAAGTAAGTGCCAGTTTTTGGCAAAAAATATCATAAATACAGTCAATGATCATCGGACTCTGCAAACAGCTGGAAATGCAGTCACATGACCATAAGGGAGGAGCCTGGACAGCATTGTTTACAGTTGTACAATTTCAACTGGATCATAAGCATCTTTGGATGGTCCATTGTAACTTTGATTGGTTGCCAAGAAAAAAAAAATCTAAACCCTTATTTATTTTATTATATTTTTATCCTTATTATTTTATTTTATTTTAATAATTCTTCCTTTTCCAATTTTCACCACAACAGCAGTCCTGTGAGATGGGTTGGGCTGAGAAAGGGTGAAAGGCCCAAAGTCACCCAGCTGGCTTTCATGTTTTGCAATACAAATCCTTTTCCCTTCCCCCCACTTTGAATTTCAGTTCTCAAATATTCCATTCCATTTTCTTTCTCCTTCCCGTTTTAGTCTCTGGAAATAAAAGCTTTGTTCTATATGCAGTCACCAAGGCAGCAGTATGGCTTCAAGAGAACCCAGTCAGATAAAATTTTAACATTATGTGTATTCATACACATATATCACTGTATAGCTGTAATGAGTATATGAGCTTGTTTAAATTGTTCATCTAAAATTCTTTGATTTTTTTTCTTATTTAACATGGTAATGACTTCCCACTATTAGTGAGCATGTACCACAAGATTGCTGATAGAAAAACCTAAATTCATGGGGGCATGCCAGCAATTAGCAACATGAACATCTGGGACTTCATAGAATCATCTCAAAAGTCCTCTGTCCAGCAGGGAGAGCTGAATCTTTAGGCAGGAGAGAAGGCAACAAATATTTCTGTGAACAGTCCCACATAGTGTCCTGTGCTCTCTTATGCTGACCTCCTTGGGATATCAATTAATATGCAAGAAAGATTCACCTGCTAGTCTTTTCAAAAAATATATATTTTGTTGTACAGAATGCAAAAAGGGTCCATTGGTAATTTTTATCAAGCAACAAAGTGGAAGGATCTTGGTACTTATTCAAACGAACTCCTCTCCAATGTAGGACGTTGATTATTATTGGTTGAGTACCCTTGGCGAATGGCCCTTCAGTTCTATTTTAAACTATTTGAAAAAATGTTTTTTTATTACCCCTTAATCATATTGGTTATCACATTGCTTCTTAATCACCCTTCCATATGTAACAACAACTAACATATTTTATAGAATTATAAAAATGCAAAACATCATTAGGCCATTGACTTCAACCTCCTGCTCATGTGGGCATCCAAATTAAAGCATTTCCTGACAGATGGCTGGCTAGCCTCTGCCTGAATACGTATATTTCACAATGATTAACACCATTACTCTTAATCATCTCTTCTTTAAGCCAACATGTATAATTCTCTCTAATTTTACCCATGCTTCTGGCGGTCTTCTCCTCTTCCTCCATGTCAGAGAGAGGGCTCCAGATGAAGCAGAACAGAGTACTTACACATAGAATGATACTTTTCAAATTGCTACTCTTTTGATGCAGTCTAACATGGCGTTACTGAGTTTCAGCTATGATGTTGCAGATAGTAGTGACCTTCTGCATTTACAGTTTTATTGGACATTGGGAAATTAGCTAAGAGTTTAATTAACTTATGCTGATGATACCCCTTAATGCATAATAATATACTGCATGAAGATTTATGAATAAAGCAATCATGCAAACAATGATGGCAATTCAGCTCTGATTTAATCATCTCTTTGCTGATACATGTAGAACAGGGGTATCAAACTCGCAGCGTCACATTGTTGTCACATGTGATGTATTGTGACCCCCCCCTTTGCTAAACTAGGGGTGGGAGTGGCCAGCGTGTGATGCATCTGGCCCATGGGCCACAAGTTTGAGTCCTCTGATGTAGAAGTACATGTGGAATAGCATGGGATAAGAGAACACAAAAATAAAAATATGGCATTACGCCCTAGTAAGGCATTTACAGCTCACAAACAACAGTATGTCCAATGCTTGATATGGTTTCATTTTAATTAAAAGGCACTGACTGAACAAGAGCAGGCAGTGAGACAATATTGTGGAGAGAAAAAAACAGCTAAAATATTAAAAATATTTGAGATTTCTAGAAGCAAGCAACATGTGCTCCAAAAATCATGCTCTGGTAAAAAACAACAACAACAACTTTTTGCCTTTTTTTCCTCCCATTCTCTTTCCAGCTGATCAAAATGAATTTGATCATTCTTCTTTAAAGGGAAAAGAACATGTCAGTGGAAGACTTGTGGATAGAATGTGGGTTTCATGCATTGAAATCCAGGAGGATGAGTGACCATTAATTTGCATTTTGTGGCTTCTCTGGTTTTTCACCCTTCAATTACAAGTCAAGAGAAGACATCAGGTGGGCATTCCTCTCTCAGTTTTTTGTTTTAGATTAAGAAGCTCAGCTTCTTCTTCAACCAGAGAGGCTGCTGAGTGTGAGACAGAGAGAGATGGGTAACAAGCATGCACATGTGCCTACACACACACACACACACACACACACACACACACAAAGCTCCAGTAATAGCATTCACCTTGCAGCAATGAAAACGCTCAAAATCAAAAGACTTTTCAAACTCTTGAGAACAAAGCCTCCCAGAAGGATGCAACATTTTGGGATTATTAAAAGGCACATTTGGCGAAGAATTAGTTTAGAACCATGTATACCTTCAATCTGAGAATTAAATCTATTATTGATGAACTCTTTGCAGAGGGAATAGGAAAATTGATCCAGCCACTACATCATCTCATTAACAGATGATTCATATCACATTTTGCTTTTCTGGCTGGTTGCACACTGTTTTATCATGCTGGATCATGCTAGGAATTTCAGATACCGTCTGTATTTACACCTGTCCACCTTCTCATTTTATTGAAGATTCTTCTGAGATTGTTTTTCATTATCATATTGTTTTCTTCTGCCTTAAAAAAATCAATATGTACATATTGCTAAAGAAGCTAGCTTAATTTTCTTGCAAGTATGAGCATTTCTGACATGTGCACTTTTGTTTCCTGCAGCTATGTTTGGAAGTATGAAATAAGACAGTTCAAAATGGCCCAAATTATTTTTAAAATAAGCAGGAGTCCCAGTTTGATGACACAGATCAATTAACAACTCAAGAAGCAAAGCAAAATAGCCAGGAAGTCATATTTATGTATTTATGATAATCTAACACAGTTAAGTCTCTTGAGTTCAGGTTGCCTCTGGTGACTGTGACAGACAACTGTGTAGTGTTTGTGGCAACGGTATGAAGTGGTTTGCCGCTTGAGTGCCTCCAAGATGTTTTCCAAATTTTGAACATTTTCAAGATCAGCCAAACTTATCAGGTTTTGCCCCCTGCTATGACATAATAATTTTCTCCCCTTCACATTAACATAACACCGGTTATTAAAAGCTTGAATTTTTCAGGCCTCATAAAAAGCACTTATGGGCAGGTTGTGTAGTTTTGCATCAGATCCCTGCTTTCCAAAACAGAAACAACAACAATGGAAGATGCAGTAAGAGAC
This sequence comes from Pantherophis guttatus, assembly GCF_059756535.1. Lineage (NCBI taxonomy): Eukaryota > Metazoa > Chordata > Lepidosauria > Squamata > Colubridae > Pantherophis > Pantherophis guttatus. The sequence continues at coordinate 199,742,410 of NC_142064.1, read as the reverse complement.
CAGAGAAGAATACTAACCTTTTGAAAGATTCATAATGAGCTAAAAGGCCAAGCCAAAGTCAATTTATTATTCACGAAAGTCTCAGGTTCCCTTGTTTTTGTTCTCCTGAATAAAACATACCCCGAAGACCACTGAGAGTCAATCTGAAATACTGGAGAGACAGAGAGTTTAACCAAGTCATGCAGATTTGCATATGTATTTAAAAGAAGCTAAGAAGACAATGGATGCTTTCACTTAATCTTAGAGTTTTTGAATTAAAGTGGCATAATGATTTGAATAAGCATCTAAATAAATATTTCATTGTGATCCTTTGTACTTATATATGTAGCTAAAATTATGTACTATCAGAAACAAAAGAACAATGGAAGAGGATGGTGAATGGGCCAGATCAGGCTGGGAACTGCAGAGAAAGAAGTCCAGAAATGACACTTTCCCATCCCCACATTCCTCTGGGAGACACAATTGGGCAGTGACTTGGAACGTTGGTGACTGCTGCATTCTAAGCACTTTCCTTTCTTACTTCTCCCATCCTAAATTCAAGAATTCCATCATTCACCTATAAAAATAATCTGCTACCCTCTTCTTTTTTGAAATCACTCCTAAAAATATTTTCTCTGTCATCAAATTTAATGAAAAGTGGCAGAAAAAAAATTCAAGGATTTTCCCCCCCTCCTTCTCTCATTCACATAGTACTCATTTTTCATGAGCATAAGATAGTGTGTTGTCTTTTCTGCTGTCGTGCTCATAAAATCTTTTTTTTAAAAATTGTTGTTTGTGACATGCAGCTTGGGGAAAGATATTTTTTGTGAGCATGATGTAATAAAGGCGCTATTGACACTCGGGGCAATTCTGCAATGCAACCTAAGTTGCTTGTGTTTCCCAGGCTGTTCCTGGTTGTTTCTCAAACCAGCTTCAGATATTCCACTCTAGATTTCATTGGGTTGGACTGGACTGGAGCTCAGTGCAGATCATGACCACTGCAAGACCTGATTGGTTGTTCACCTGATTCTAGTTCTTCCCATCCATTGCAGGCCAACAACTGTTTCTGGTTGGCTTTGTGGACTGGTTTATCAATCCTGCCTTTTCCTTTTAGGGATTGATCCTATCTCACAAGCATAATTTCCTTTTCTTTCCTTTTCCAGATATGGGATGTCCTCAACCCCTTTCCCCTTTTCTTAACCCTGACTAGGTGGCTCAGTGGCTAAGACACTGAGCTTGTCGATCAGAAAGGTTGGCAGTTCGGCGGTTTGAAACCCTAGTACAGGTCTTCTGCATGAGCAAGGGGTAGGACTAGATGACCTCCAAAGTCCCTTCCAACTCTGTTACTATTAATGCTAAAGCAGATCCTTTGTTTTTCTTTTCCTTCTGATTGTAATATTGTTGTTCAATGTTACAATAATCAAGGCAACAAGATGATAGATAATTATTCAGTTCCTACCTTCTTCTGTCTTTTGTAATGAAAAAGAACAGATAGTTCGATTTCATAGAAACAAAATAGTGATGACCCTGTGCTGCAACTTAAGGATATTTTTAAAAATATAAAGGAAAGGCAGCCTTGCAGTATGGAGAGCAGGGGATGGGAAAATGAGGACAGCAGCAATGGAAAATGCCCATTGGGAGACGTAAGGTCTGAATGTGACATCAGCTTTTAGAGTTGAGGACATTTCATTGACAACTGCAAGATTATAGAAAATAGCAACTGCAATTCTGGTTGAAATGGCTAGGCAACCTGCTACTGCAGGGAAGAGGGCACTGCAGTCAAGCATAGCCAGTGCAGCTACTAGAAAGTTTTCCACTGAAGATGTCACTTAATCTGATAATGAAAGGTCCACAAGCAAACACTTAGAGTAAAGGTAAAGGATCCCCCTGTCCAATTGTGTCCAATTCTAGGAGGCAGTGCTCATCTCCACTTTTTAGCTGAGAGAACCAGCATTGTCTGAAGACACTTCTGTGATCATATGACCATCATGACTATATGCCAAAGCACATACAATGCTGTTACCTTCTCACCAAAGTGGTGAGGAGGATGATATCATCCATTTCTGCACCCGGGAAGAAGTGAGTGGTCCACATGAATAATAAGCAAACAGGAAAGGCACATCTACTCTTAGTTCCATTTAACCTTTTCAATCAAAAATACAAGTGGGATCTTTGGACATTATAAGATGATATAGACAACTATTTAAAAATTTGGTGGGAGTTTATTCACAGAGATTTTTCTGTCCTTAGAAATAAACTTTACTTGATTCTTGAGTTCTCTGGCCTAAGAAATCAGGTTCACAGCACTGGAGTATTTTTAGACCTGATCTTAAAGGCTAGATATTCAATTAACAGCATGGCATGGCACATTTTATATTCACTGTAGCTGATAGGGTGTTTGTGTCTCGGATTTAGCCACACGTTTTCATGCTTTGGACACTGGATTAGTGCTCTCTGTGTGTGTTTTGTTCTGAAGGCTGACTTCTGAAACTTCCAATTGCCACAGTATATTCTGTTCATGGAATGATGATGCTGGAAGCATTTTATCTTGATGTTAATTAGTATACTTCCTCACAATCTGTTTTTAAGACTAATTTAAGGTGCAGATTATTTCCTTTAAAGCGATTTTGGTATAGATTTAAAGAATGGAGTGACACATTTCTAACCATGCCAACTTTATTTAACATTTTGGCAAGCTCTTAAAATCCCACTAACCTTTGGAGAACACTCTGCATTTATCTGTATAACCTGTGTACATCTGTCGTGTACATGGGAATGTATTCGAAATTGGAGCTTTCAGCTAATTAATGAACTTGAAGACCTCCAAGGTCCCTTCCAACTATGTTATTCTATTAAATTAAATCAAATTTATCCTAGCCTCAGCATTTTATTTGCCAAATGGGATGATTAATGATTTGCTAAATTTATGAAATATTGACTGTGCAGTAATTTATTAATGTATCATTGCAATTTGGGGCTGGTGTTTTATTTTGTTTTGTTACTTTTAAGATAGCTTTAGTCTGGGATGACTTTATGGTTTTATGTTTTTATGATTTTTTTAACTCCACCCAGAGTCCATCAGAAATGGGCAATTAGGTGTTATTAGTAGCAATAGTACTGTTCAATAGTATGTGCTTGAAAAAAATAGAGTAAAACTAGAGAAAGAATGTAGTATTGCCTTGATTATTTCCTGAAAAAAATGTTTCATTAAAGATATAAATTCATGAAATGCATAAGGGAGAGTGTTAAATTATGTACAGCTTTGACAGTTGTATTGCTTAGAAGAAGACAAATCCTCTCTAAGCTGGCTTGTATTTCTGAAAACATAAAGTTCCCCTCTTGTAGATATTCCTACCATGACTGGCAAACACTGAGGTGCAGAAATGAATTTTATAAAACCAGTGAAATCCTCACATCTTAGTGTTTGGCTGTTTTGTCACCAAAACTGATGGTGTTTCATTTCCTTAAGCTAGGCACTTTATTCATAGAGAGACATTTTAATTCAATCAATGTACATTAAGTAGAACTAGTATAAATGTCACTATCCATATGTAGAAAAATAGTTTTTTATTTATTAAAATGAGTTTGGGGTTTTTTTGTCTTTTTTCTTTGAAGCTTATGCATGTTTGATGGCAGTATTTTTTCTACTGAGTTACAGAGAACTGAGTGAAGGAAACAGTATCTGAAGCTTAAATGAAATAAGCACAGCACTGCACAGCTTACTCATTTCTTATAACAACATGCTGATATTTTGTTTAGTGGTGAATTCTTGCCTGGAGCAAGAATTAATTTGTTTTGTCCCTTGATTTCCACACACTCCTCCTCCTTTATAGATCTAGCAATTTACCTGATTCATATTTTCATTAGGGCTGAGTGAAGTAGCTTTGATTTGCCTCAGCAAGATGTTTACTGCAAAGAGTCAACAACTTTGAGAAACCACATTGCATAGGCATCTCCATTGGAGGAGAGGTGTCGATAAAAACAGGTTGATAGTGACAGTGTGATAACAGTCCTCTTTGTATGTGTGATGCCAATGCATGTACAAAATAGGAGGGGCTTTAACAGCACCACCCCAGTGATCCCCCTCCCACAACAACTTTATGTCACCCCAAAGACACAAAAGCTTCTTTCAGGTATCACATAAGCTATGGAATTTAGTGAAATGAAGCAGAATGAATGAAGCCAGTCTGAGGCCAATTGTATAAACCTTTCTGTAGAAGGTGAGCAGGCTGAGCTGGAGGCTGGGATTAAATGTCATCAGTTTGGAGTAATTGTGCAGCGACAAAAGGCCCAAGTCCAGGCCCCCATGAATTCTGTTGATCCTTGTCTAACACCAGTTAACTTCATAGTTAATTGCTCAGATTCTTAATGTTTTGAATTTAACTCCTGTTATTTGCATTTGACATTTGCCCACCAACCAATAGATCTGTGGGGTAAAGATGACCTGTCTATAATATATTTTAGGACAGGGATCCCTAACTCCTGATACATGGACTGGCACTGGTCTGTGGCATGCCAGAAACTGGGCTGCGGAAACACGCAAGGGATCTGCATCCGTGGGGTACAGGCAGCATACAAACCACGGCCCCGCCAGTCCACAGAACTGGTCCCTGGTGCCCAAAAAGTTGAGGGCTGCTGCTTTAGGTAATGAGTATTTTACCATTATGTGGGCCACAACATACTGCATTAATTGTAGTTTCTACTTAGTCTTCAAAGACAGCTCCATGTAGAGCACATTGCAGTTGTTTACATAATGATAATGGTAGATATCAATGTAATAAGATTCTAGTGTTTCAGGTAAAGCTCAACTGTTGTACTAGCTGAAACTAAACAAAGGCCACAACCTCACCTGCCCACTAAAATTTAGTCCAAGAAGATACCCAAGACTTTTATTAGTAGTGTTTCCCTATCAAGAGACAACTCTGGGGAAAACTAAAAATTATGATGAAATCTACCACATTTCAACTTCAGTTTGCTTCATTTCATTCAAAACTTCATAAATACTTGACATCATTGGCCCAGAGTAGTGGAATATATTTGGTACCATCAATATGATGATGATTCCACACCATGAACTGATGCTGACCTTCCCCAGCATCATTTGAACAGATATTCAATTTGAATTCGAATAGATATTAAATAACAGGAGGGGAAAAAAGTGAGTAGCCTTTAGGACAATCTCTCTTAGTCCATCAATTTTGCTCACCCACTAAGGAATGAGCTGAAATTGCCTCCAATTCTTTCCCCTTTGGGATGATCCAGGGTGTTTCCTTTTTTTAAAAAAAAAATATTAAATAAGTTTTTACAAAGTAAAAACCATTAAAATTTAAAGAAAAGAAAGGTTGTAAGTAAATTTTAAAAATGCAATAAAAAAATGAAAAAAAGGGACATGAAAGAAGGAAAAAAAGATATAAAGAAGAGGTTTCCAATCTTCTTTATATTCATTGTCATTTTCTCCTCTCTTTGTAAGGTTACAACATAGCTCCTTCCTTTACATAGTCTACCAGGAGATTTCCATAATGATTGTACTGAGAGTCTAATAAAACCAGAAGCAATGTGCTTTCCCACTCAAGTCCCAACAGAGAACCACTGCTGTTTCATTCCCATCCCCATTCCTGGAACTAGACTGAAACTATCATCTGGATAATCTGTTTCCTATGACTGGTTCCTTGCCACTGTTTCAATAACTTTTGCCAAAAAGGAAGGATTAGAGACAGGTTAGTAATTGATAGCATCAACTATCCACAGAGAGGTGCTGAGAATCTTCCATAGTCTGAAATTTACTCTTCTCCCATTCCCATCCTTGAAAACTACTCCAAATTTATTTCTTCACTCTTCAGGATTGATTTCCCATCACAATCATAAACAGACACTTGATAGCTCACAAATAAGAAAAACAATATAATCATAAATAATAAAAATAATGTAAACAAATCCTGACATTAGCCCCCAAAATTGCCCCAGAAAATCTCAGTTTTCAGCAGTTTCTGGGAGGAGGATAATATTGAAACCAATCAATACCAATCAACTAAGCAATTCAAAGGACTGTCTGTATGGGGTGGGGGAAAGTATTTTCTTTGGTTGCCAATCCCCTGATGTCCCAGAAACAGGCTTTTCCTGGTAAGATCAAAGTGGTCAAACAGACTCCAATGCAGAAATGTGACCCTGTAGGTAACCCAACACTAAGATAAGAAAAAAGACTTTATAGGTTATAACCGCCACCTTAAATCACACTTGGAAGCTAATGGACAGTCAATGCAAGGCCCACAAAATAAATGTAACATGCTCCCATAAGGCAACATGGGAAAAACTGGGCTACAACATTTTGTTCCAACTGAAGATTCTTGGCACTCTTTCAATGGCAATCCTATGTAGATCATGTTAGAATAGAACAGAATTCTTTATTGACCAAGTGTGATTGGACACAAAAGGAATTTGTCTTTGGTATATATACTCTCAGTGTACATAAGGAAATAAAATACTCTCATCAAGAATAAAAAGATACAACATTTAGTGATAGTCAAGGTTACTAATAAGCTATCAAATTGTACTAGGAAACAGATAAAACAATATAAATTGAAAGATATAAGCAACATGGTTATAGTAATAAGTGGGAAGAGATACATACTAGTAAGGAAGAGAAGAATAATAGTAATAATCACACTTGTATTGTGGGAATTAGGTGTTAAGCAGAATGATGGCATTCAGGAAAAATCTGTCCTTGTGTCTAGTTCTTCTGGTTTGCAGTGCCCTATAGCGTCATTTTGAGGGTAGAAGTTGAAAAAATTTATGTCCAGGATGTGAGAGGTCTGTAGATATTTTCACAGTCCTCTTTTTGACTCGTGCAGTATACTCAGTATACTCAATGGAAGGCAGGTTGCTGACAATTGTTTTTTCTGCAGTTCTAATTATCTGTTGAAATCTGAGTTTGTCTTGTTTGGTTGCAGAGCCAAACCAGACAGTTATAGAGGTGCAGGTGACAGACTCAGTAATTCTTCTGTAGACCTGGATCAGCAGCTCTTTGGGCAGTTTGAGCTTTCTGAGCTGGCGCAGAAAGAACATTCTTTGTTGAGCTTTTTTGATGATGTTTTTGATGTTAGGTGTCCATTTTAAGTCTTCAGATATAATAGATCCTAGAAACTTGAAGGACTCTACTATTGATACTGTGTTGTCTAGTATTGTAAGAGGTGGTAGTATAGGAGGTTTTCTGCTAAAATCCACCACCATTTCTACAGTTTTGAGTGTATTTAGTTCAAGATTGTTCTGGTTGTATCACAAGGCTAGTTCAACCTCCCGTCTGTATGCAGATTCATTGTTGTCTTGAATGAGACCAATCCCTATTGTATCATCTGCAAACTTCAGTATTTTAAACAGGGGAATCTTTTGAAATGCAGTCATTGGTGTATAGAGAGAAGAGTAGTGGAGAGAGCACACAGCCCTGGGGAGCTCCTGTGCTAATTGTGGAAGTAGCTGATGTGATTTTGCCTAGCTTCATTATGTTGCAGAACAATATATCAGTATATGCCATCACAGTCATACCTACTCCTACACAAGGAAGATTGCAATCAATGCACTAGCTGGAACTGACCTGCTGATCTAGCAAGATCCAAGTCATGGTTCTGCCTCTTCAGGGGAAATGTAACCTTGTTCAGGGACAATACAAGACCCTGGAAGAAGCTTGATGTATAAATAATAGCTAAGTCTCAGTTTTTCTTTCCTATCTGATACTATCAGCCTCTCTTATGACAAGACTTTGAAATCTAGCCCAAAATCCTATATAAAAGTTATGTATAGATGATATAAACTATATATTATTCTCTCTCTTCCTCCCCTCTCTTTGTATATGTATAGGTAAAGGTTCCCCTTGCATATATGTGCTAGTCATTCCCGACTCTAGGGGGCCGTGCTCATCTCTGTTTCAAAGCCGAAGAGCCAGTGCTGTCTGAAGATGTCTCTGTGGTCATGTGGCTGGCATGACTAAATGCCAAAGGTGCACGGAACACTGTTACCTTCCCACAAAAGGTGGTCCCTATTTATCTACTTGCATTTTTTACGTGCTTTCGAACTGCTAGGTAGGCAGAAGCTGGGACAAGTAATGGGAGCTCACCTTTCAATCGACAAGCTCAGCATTTCAGCCGCTGAGCCACCGCATTCTGGCTGTATGTGTATGTGTATGTGTATGTGTATGTGTATGTGTATGTGTATGTGTATGTGTATGTGTATGTCAGGGGCGAAATCTACATTTTTTTGCTACCGGTTCTGTGGGTGTGGCTTCGTGTGGTGTGGCTTGGTCATGTGACTGGGTGGGCGTGGCCAGCTTGACATCATTCAAGTCACTCTGCTGTGCATGGGGCGCTTGGAGAGAGAATGAGCAAGACAGCTTTCCAAACTGTTTGTGTGTGTGTGTATGAGGGAGGGAGCGATTTGAAGCTGAGGCACCCAAACTTCTGGCAGCAGCAGGGGCAGCTTCTGAGCAGCTAGCTCCACCTGACCTACACCCTGAGTCTTGCCGTTCTCCTCAACCCCACCCCCACCTCACTCAAGCAGTGGCTTCCCTGCTCAGCCCCAACAAGCTATGCATCCATGGTGCCTGCACCAGCATCCTGAGAGAAGCAGAGAAGATCATTGCTTGCAAGCAGACAAGCAGAGGTAGCAAGCGTACGCCGTGCTGTGGGAAAAATGAGAGGTCCTGTTGTCCTGCAGAGCCTGCTGCTGCTTGAGTGGGGGGGGGGAGGTGAGGAGAACAGTGAGATTCAGGGAGTAAGTCAGGTGGAGCTGGTTGACTCAGGGCTGCTCAGAAGCCGCCTGCGCCGCTGCCAGATGTTTGGTTGCCTTTGCTTCAGATTGCTCCCTCCCTCCCTTCTTCCCTCCCTCACACACACACACAAACACACACACACACACACACAAAAACAGAAGTTGGAGAGCTCTCTTGCTCGCTCGCTCTCCAAGTGCCCCATGCACAGCCCATTTGAGGAAATTCTTTATACAATTTCCAAGATTCAGATAGTGGCTATAAAGCGATGCTTTAATATCCCCAGAGGGGACATTCCTGTCCATGGGCAACATTACTTTTCTTGGGCAAGCAAGAATTATAATTATAATTTATGTGAACATTTCCTAAAAATTAATATTTTCTCTGTGTCATATTGTTTGGTGTATCCTCTAGGACAAAGATTACTTCAGAAATAATTAGACTGAATTGCTCCTTCAAATCATATCATTGAATTGTCAAATCCATTTTGCATATTAAACTTAATCAGGTGGCTTTGAATCAGTTTAAAGATTTGATGGAAAGGCATGTTCTTATCAAACAGAAATTCAGAATTGAATCAATTTAATGATAGACATTACAATTCAATTTGAACCACTTGATTAAATCACACACTTGAATTGAATCAAATGGAACTGAATGACAAATTCAATTTAGAGCTTGGATAATTCATATTGCTGCCAGTATTGTTCCCCAAAACGTATACTAAATGATGCCAAACTCATCTGGAAGAAATGATATCATAGAATTGGATGGGTTTCAAGATAATCTATGATATTATTGAAAAATCGTAAAGCCAAGGTGATAAAGAGACATTTCTATTTATTAATAGCTATGTGTTATATCTGAATATGTCTCTTGATGTAGCATCTATTTAACACAGATAATCCCTGAGTTGGACCTAAATTCTACAAGAGTTCTAACTCATTTACAATTCTTTGACCAAATCTTTCAGCCAGAAAATAGGGGACTCTAAAAGGTAAATAGAGCTCCTTGTCAGCCAAATACATCAGTTCTTCCATTATACATTCTCAAATGCAGGCTGCAGGATCTCCAATTTATATCTGAATATAGATCCATCTATTACTTAGGCATGGAGATAACCACCCTTGTTGTTGTTTTGTATCCATTGACACAGAAATTGTGGGATGGGAGAGTGGAAAGCAGTGGATGGAGTTTGCAGGAAGCAAGTAACAAATTGAAACAAAGATAACATCTATTCCAAGGCTCTATAAGGAAAAATTAAATAATAAGTAAATTGTGGATACTACATTTGTGGATTTGAAGGCACAGATGAGATTGACTAATTATGGGCCATTAAGTCGTTTCAACTCTTAGTGATCTCTTAACAACCATACAAATAGATTTTGATACTGGCAAAAAACATCCATAGACAATAGAAAATTCAATAAACATTTGTGAATACTGAACTTTAGTCATACATTCTTTCATACCTCATATGATTCCAATATGATTCCAAGCTGCCAATAGAAGAACCTTTATTTTCCATTTAATATTCACCTGATTGTTCTCTCTGGAAGTTCTTCTTTCTCCCTGATTCCACTTTCTTTCAGTTACAGATTTTTGCAACCAGAACCTTCAAATTCAAGTTTCCTGGTCTTAGAAATTTTTCTGCCAGTTTGCAGCTAATTTCAACACAATTAATTAGGGCTGGTTTTTGTGAAGCGTTTTGGCTTTCGAGCACCAATTTAACATTACATTTCTATCTTGCCATTTTGCTTGGATGAGCAGTCAAGACAGGTTACAATGCAAAATATATGTCAGTAAAATCAGTACAATTAAAATCAAAATTAAAAATCAATAACTGTTAGAGGTTTGGAAAAATGGATATGTTTTTGCTATTTTCCTAAACACTGAAATTGTGGATATCATCCAGACTTATAAAGGGCCTGAGTCTGCTAAGCTAGGCTTTCACTTTGGAAGACATTTATAGCAATTTTTAGTCTAAAATTGACTGAGGATTGCAATAGAGTTACAGGAGTTTCTGTACCCTGAGATCACTACTTCCAAGCACAGAAAATGCGCAACTAAAGATCATTCATCCAACTAAACATTGGATGAATGAAATGCAAACAGGATGCACCGTAGAAACTAAGCTGATGGAAAAATATAAACATTAGCATCATTGGCATCTTTCAGTCTCAAGAGACTATGGTATCGTGCTCTGAAAAGAGGTCCTAAAACAGCATCTAGTGTGACTAAAAAGGCCAATTCGAGAGTGGAAATCCCTTCCACACTGAGGGCAGATACATTCTGTCCCCTGCCCAGCCCCCAGATTTTGCTGGTTCCGGGACTGCCTCTTTGCCTCAGCCTGCTGAACTAGTGTCTCTTTGAATTGGAGATGGCCATGCTGCATCTTTAGCCTCCAAGCTGAAGGATCGAAGGTCAAGTTTTCCCAGTTGTTAATGTCCATTCCCAGGGCCTTTAGGTCCCTCTTGCAGATATCCTTATATCACAGCTGTGGTCTCCCTCTGAGGCGCTTTCCCTGCACTAATTCTCCATATAGGAGATCTTTCGGACTCTGACCATCAGCCATTCTCACAACATGCCCCAGCCAGTGTAGACATCACTGTTTCAATAATGTATACATGTTAGAAATTCCAGCACATTCCAAGACTGAGTTATTTGGAACTTTGTCCTGCCAGGTGATGCCAAGAATTCGTCGGAGACAGCGGATATGAAAGGTGTTCAACTTTATCTCCTGCCATGCATAGAGGGTCCAAGACTCATTGCAGTACAAGAGTGTGCTCAGGACGCAGGCTCTATAGACCTGGATCTTTGTATGTTCCATCAGCTTCTTATTAAGCCATACTCTCTTTGTAAGTCTAGAAAATGTGGTGGCCGCTTTACCAATACATTTATTCAGCTCAGTATCTAAAGAGAGAGTGTCAGAGATAGTTGAGCCAAGGTACATAAATTCATGGACGACCTTCAGTTCTTGTGCAGAGATTGTAATACAGGGAGGTGAATCCACGTCCTGACCCATGACTTGTGTTTTTTTCAGACTGATTGTTAGTCCAAAGTCTTGGCAGGCCTTGTCAAAACTGTCCATAAGTTGTTGAAGGTCTTCAGCAGAGTGAGCAGTGACGGCAGCATCATCAGCGAAGAGGAAATCCAGTAAGCATTTCAGCGGGACTTTAGACTTTGCTCTCAATCTAGAGAGATTAAAGGTATTTACCTCCGGATCGTCTGATTTGGTCCGAAGGTAAATGCCCTCTGTTGCAGTTCCAAAAGCATGTTTCAGCATGACAGCAAAAAAGATCCCAAATAAAGTTGGTGCGAGGATACAGCCCTGCTTCACTCCACTTCGAATAACAAAGGAATCTGAAGTTAAGCCATCAAAAATTACAGTGCCCTTCATTTCCTCATGAAAGGACCTGATGATCCTTTCCTTCCTTTGAGGAGCTGAGGTGGACATCCAATCTTGGGGAGAATTTTATAAAGGCCGTCCCTGCTAACCAAGTCAAAAGCCTTCATAAGATCTATGAAGGCTACAAAATGTGACTGTCTTTGTTCCCTGCATTTCTCCTGCAACTGTCTAAGAGAAAATACCATGTCAGTAGTGGACCTGTTGGCTCAAAATCCACACTGTGATTCTGGATAGACTCTCTCTGCAAGCACCTGTGGAGCCTCTTCAGTACGACATGGGCAAGCAGCTTCCCTACAACACTAAGAAGAGAGATGCCACGGTAGTCACCCCTGTCACCTTTGTTCTTGTACAGTGTGACGATATTTGCATCCTTCATGTCCTGTGGTACTCCACCTTCCCTCCAACAAAGACAGAAGATTGCATGCAGTTCAGTGGAGATGTTCTCTTTGCAGCACTTCAGAACTTCAGCAGGAATATTATCTTTCCCGGGTGCCTTGCCAGAGGCAAGGGAGTCCAGGGTCGCATTTAGTTCTTCTGAAGTTGGTTCACTGTCAAGCTCCTCCAAGACAGGCAGGTACTCAATGTAATTTAATGCTTCTTCAGTTACCACATTTTCTCTGGAATATAACTCACAGTAGTGCTGTACCCAGCGTACCATCTGCTGTGCTCGGTCCTGGATAACCTCACCTGTAGCAGACTTCAGAGGGGCAGATTTCTTCTGTGTTGGACCTTGATGCCATCATACATCCCCTTGATGTTGCCTGTGTCAGTTGCTATCTGGATCCAAGAGCAAAGCTGGAGCCTTTTGCTACAAGCAGCTTGCAGAACCTGTAGGTTGTGCTCATTGGAACAGGCTTTATATGCAATTAGAGCTCTCCTTTTTTCCTCGATGACTGGTGTCAACTTCTCCGAATGGGCTTCAATTCAATCTGCTGTCTTTCTGATCTCCTTACCAAATACTGACAAGGCAGTGTTATAAACAGCATTCCTGAAATATTCCCATTGTTCAGATGCATTTACTTCAGCTGGGCCTGGGGGAGTTCCCTTGAGTGCTTGTGCAAATTCCTCCACTTTGCCCTGATTGCGGGTCTTGTTGATGTCAATTTGTGGTCTTCCTTCCTTTTTCGAGTGATGCAATCTCTTTGTTTGCAGTTTTATTCCGCTGCACACAAAGGAGTGGTCTGTATTGCAATCAGCATCCTGATAGCTGCGTGTGATTGTAATATTGGGGACGTTGGAGCGCCTGGTAAGAATCAAGTTGAGCTGGTGCCAATGCTTCGATCTTGGATGTCTCCAAGAGACTCTGTGTTGAGGCTTTGTTTTAAAGTATGTATTGCTAATGCAAAGACCATAGTAGCAGCAAAACTCCAGCAGTCGTTGGCCATTTTCGTTCATCTTTCCAACGCCGAACTGACCTAAACAAGTGGGCCAAGAACTATAATCAGCTCCAACTCTGGCATTAAAATCGCCAAGGATTAACAGTGGTTATTTCTCAGGGATTTTCTTGATAGTAACAGCCAGATAGTCATAGAATTTGTCTTTGGATTCTACTGAAGATGATAATGATGGAGCATATGCGCTAATAAGAGTAACCAGCCCTGCTGATGAGTGGAGCTGCAAGGACAGAATTCTTTCATTTCCTGCAGCAGGTGGAGTAATAGTAGGGTGTTTCTGACCGCAAAGCCAACCCCATATTCTCTAGACTTGTTTGGTGGTTTTCCCTGACAAAAGAATGAGAAGTTTTTCTCCTTAATAGATCCTGAGTCTAACAGTCTTTTTTGAAGGGCAATGATGTCCATCTGCAGTCTGCTCAACTCCATGTCAATGGCAGCTGTCTTATGTACGTCATCTATCTCTTGTAAATCGTCAGAAAGGCCAGGGGTCCGAACATTCCAGGTGCCTCGCAGGAGTTACCAGAATGTGATTGTACACAGTCACGAACTACTTCTGGGACTCCGGCTCTGGATTTTGCCTTGAGGTTGACTACTGAAGCCTTTTCCAGTAGTAGATATAGCCACAAGGCAGTGGAGGTTTGTATTCAGAGTTTCCCTTCTCCTAAAAGATGGTTCTGCCATTTTATCTACCATTGAGGCATAAAGCCTTCTTCCGCCTTCAAAACAGTTGACCATCTTCTCCTGTAACCCTGGATAGGAGCCCTTATGAGGTGCTACCAGCTGAGACAGCTGGGCCAAGGTATTTTTTAAGAGAAGTATTACTCCTCTAGCACTCCTCCTCAGTCCAGGACTCCTGCTCCAGGTTGACTCCTGAAGACTTTCCCATAGATGAGTATAGCCACAAGGCAGTGGAGGTTTGAGATCAGAGTTTTCCTTACATAAGTTGCCTTCCAAGGCTAGCGGACACCATCTAACCGGTTTTTCCCCCACACACAGCTATTAAGACTTTCCACTTACACTCAATCAAACAGCCAGTCTCCCCTTCCCCTGGAAACAAGCAGATTTACCCATGAGGAAAGCTGGAGAACTTTCCTCCCTGCAGTCACATGATTCACTCACTCAAACAGACACTCCCCTTCCCCCTAAAAACAAGCAAATTTACCCATGAGGAGAGCTGGAGAACTTTCCTCCCTGTATTAGCAATGTGCAATAAAACCCCTCAAACAAGCAGGATCTTTCTCATATAATAACTCTGAACCAGTGTAGGGTAAAAATATCTGTAATGGAATAAATATCCAATTCAGATTACATACTGTAATCTGTATGTAAATTTGTAATGGCATTCTCAGATTACATACTGTAATCTGTATATAAATTTACAATGGCATTCTCGTCACCCTGAGAAGTACCCATTTAAACTTCTTAACCTGCATCTAGTAAAAAAACAAGCATTTGTCTCAGTAAAAAAAAAAAAAAGGTAAAGGAATCCCAGTGGATTTTACTTCACTAGTTATTGCCGACTTGGGGGTGGGGTACTCATCTCCGTTTCAAAGCCATAGAAGCAGCACTCTCTAAAGACATTTCTGTGGTCAAGTGGCCAGTATGACATCATGAAGCACACCAAAGGGGTCTACCTATTTATCCATTCACATTTGCATGCTTTCAAACTGCTAGGTAGGTTAGAAGCTGGGGCAATGACAGGAGCTCATCCCATTGCATGGCGCTCGGGTCTCAAACCTGGGCTGCTGGCTTTCTAGCCGGCAAGCCCAGCATCTTAACCACTAACCACCACGATACAGACACTTTGGCAATAGTTTACAAGATGCCAAAAATGAATGTACTGTACCATGATATCACAGGTACCACCCATTTGTACTTACCCTGTTATGTAACACACAAAATCTCTTTCAATTCTTCTTCATACAATCATATTTTCATTTTCCAGCTCCTGATAAATTGATAAATTGTCATTTTCCAGCTCCTGATAAATTGTTGCTTGGCAACTTCATAATGAAGAAAGAGGAGGGCGGGGGGAGAAAGGACACTAAAAGTAAAACATTTGGGGACTTTTGTCTTTAATTCATTCCACCTCTCCCAGTTCAGTTTAAGAACAAGAGACAGAATGATTTTTTTTTTTTTACCAAATGGCTAATATTTACCTTTCATTGGGATATTTCATATGGAAAGGGCAAGAATTGGAGGGCCAATTGGCTATTGGATTTTTGCACTGATATCTGGCTGGAAAAGAAAACTGTATTTAGGAGTAATCAGACAGCTTTGATCATTCAGAATAGAGAAAACTAAGCAGTGAATCATCAAAAATTTGTATGATGTCATGAATACTTGATTCATAAATCATAGGAATTCAGCGTAGACAGAACACATTATAAATAGATAGTTCAAATGGTAAAGACAAGCCTTAGGAATGACACCTTGAATCAGAATTGATTAAAGTGAAATAGATTACCTTGAGAAAGACAGGACTAACCTTTTTGGAGGAAGAGGGGGCCAGGTTAGTAGAAATGGTTTTGCCATATCTTCGGGATTTTGTAGCAATAGATTTTCTATGTTGGTATTAGGTTACGTTAAATCATTGCTGAGTTTCCTTTCCAAATCCAGGATTTGGAAACATAACTCATTTTTTTTTTACAGTTTAGCACATTCTACCCTGGGAATTTGGCATTCTGTTTAGATCCCGGATCAACAACCTGCAATTCAAGAGCCAGGGAGACTTTTGGCTATGAAAAATGCAGATTTCTCACTTTTGCTGCTGCTAACATCACAATACTCAGGCGGGGAGCGGGGGGACAATTTGCTGTTTCCTTATTGCTATTAATGGGATGAAAGTAAGGGATGAAAGTGATCCTGATATTATGTGCTTGATTTGGTAAGATCTAATAGGAAAAGGAATTCAGCAATCTGCAGTGGATTTCTTGAAGGGAGGCAGATAAAGAAAGAAGAGGGATGAGGTATGTGAAAAGATCTGTAATTATGCTATTTATACCATATCTCTCTCTGTCTCTGTCTCTGTCTCTGTCTCTCTCTCTCTCTCTCCCTCTCTCTGTGTGTGTGTGTGTGTTGAAAGAGTTCTTGACTCCTCTGCTGGCAACTTATGCAAGCCTCAAGATTGAAAAGATTTCCCACCATAATTTAGGCTTTAAAAGCATCAACATAATATAGGAAAAAATGTCAATAAGCAGTTTTCTATAGTCTTTGTTGGGTGATTTTTTTTTTCTGAATAAGGCCTTGTCTGCAGATGTTATACAGTGAGAAGACTGAATAACCCATTTAGCTTTCAGACTTCTATCTATGCCTCTCTAATTTTCACTTCCTTCAATTCAAAATCTTTAATAAAGGAGATGGGTTCAGGAAGATTGTGTTTTATTCAGAGATTTTTTTTCCATATAAGAGAATTAAAAATGTTCTGAAAAGCTCAAATCACAAAACAAAATTCCATCATCTCATTCCACAATTATTTATTTTGTAAAATGAAGAAGCACAACGTAAAAACAATAACAATAAACAGCTGAAAAGGAAAAACCAAGCAAAAACCTTACTTAAGAACAAATGATTTAAAAATGGTTTAATAATTAGGAACTAGACATGAACATGTAATCTTAATGGGAGATTTTAAGTATCCATGCTCAATATCCCTGTCCAAAATAATACACATGTTGTAAATCTATAAAGAAAAAAAAATGTATTAACACTGCTAATAAATGATGATAACATTTGACTCAATATTTTCTTCAATTGTAGGGTTTTTTTTTAAAAAAAATGCAGTCAGTTCTCCTACTTTAATAACACTGAAATGATTCAGTGAAAGGTGGAATTTATTATTCAAAATTTTCCAATAACAAACCTAACAGCTAACAAGAAGACAGAATCCATTTATTTTCTTTGATTAGTTTACATGTGCATTAGGAAATACAGCAAATTCACTTCAGGACTCACTATGGAAATTGTCTATGGAGATTCTCAGTCATCCAGGTCATGGTTGTCCCAAAGGTGCTTTTTCAAGAAGCAACTGGACTTTATTGGGGTGTTTTTTTAAAAGACGTTTTGCTTCTCATTCAAGAAGCTTCTTCAGCTCTGAGTTGTGAAGTGAAGTGAAACACCTTCAAAAAAACAATCAAGAAAGTCCAGTTGCCTCTTGAGAAAGCACCTTTGGGACTGCGGAAAGTACTTATATTCTGAATGTCTTAAAAAAAAGTACAGCCTAAGTTACCAACTAATTAGACATTGGTATATATTATCAACTTCAGTAGCAATCTGTTTACACTCCCACTAGCATAAACTAGAAAGGTGGCAATTTATATAGTGTAAATTTAGCACAGTGTATAACCACTTACGATTACTTTTGTGACCAATTCTTGATAACGTGCTAAATATATATTTTAAAATCATATTGTGCAACAGAAAATTATAGTGAAATGAATTAAGTTCTGAATGTTCAGCTTTTTGGCCTGTTTAACTTAATTTGATAATCGCTAACATGAAATATCACTGTTACATCTTAATAGATGAATAAGATTAGATGTTTTATGAAATAAGAGTTTCCCCTTCTTTAGCTCCTCATGCTCTCATATGGGGAAATAGCCCATCTTGATGGAACTTTAAATAACATAAAGTTTCCTTATAAGTCCTTTTCTACAGAAAAAAAAATGTATACATCAATTTTTACCAAAAAGAACCCCGGATTATAATTTTGAATTCAGAGTTGGGAAAACATTTTACTGCTAGATTTTGGAATATATACAAATAACTAGAGTCCAGACATTAAAAAAAAAAAAAAAAAAGACAACCCTCTAGTGACAAGAATATTTCATATGTGGTTTCTGGAAGATCACCTGATCTAATCAGTGGTGGGATTCAGCCAGTTCGCACCACTTTGGGAGAACCGGTTGTTAACGTTCTGAGCAGTTTGGGAAACTGGTTGTTGGAAGAAATCATTAGGGCAGAGAACTGGTTGTTAAATCACTTGAATCCCACCACTGGATCTAGTGCAGGAAAATGCTTCAAGGAAATGTATCTCAATGCCTGGCAAAGATTGAGACAGTGCCAACTTCCTTGATGATGCCCTCTGCTTCCATTTCAGAATGGAGTCCATGAATTTGTAGTCCTTGATTATACAAATTATAATCCACCAACCTCCCTGATGCCTCTGTGGTCACTGCCAGCAGGGATCAGAGGCAAGCTGTGTTTCCTCCTTACAATAGACACACACACACAAAAAACAAAACCCCTCTACAGTAACTCCTTAAATTACAACTACCGTATTTTTTGGAGTATAAGATGCACCGGAGCATAAGATCTATCTACCTTTTTTGGTGAGAAAAAGAATAAAAAGAAATCTCCCTCTGCCTCTGCCTCTGCCTCTGCGCAATTTTGCCTCATTGCAGCAAACAGCAAACAGCCTGCTTTACTTTCATTTTCGTTTTCAGCATAGCTTGATTAGCACAAGGGGAAAAAAATCTGCTCCAGCAATTTACCTCTTTGCAGCAAGCAGCAGAGCCCTGTGCGAAACAGCTGAGAGCAAATCAGCTGAAAGTCGGGAGGCTGATCCAATCAACTTGTGCTAATTAGACTGTGCTGAAGCTGAAATGAGCTGTTTTTTCTTGCTGTTTGCAAGGAGGTAACTGCTGCGCGGCAGAGGCCAAAGGGTGGGGGCCAATGGGTGAGCGGGGCTACATTCAGTGTATAAGACGCACCTAAATTTTTACCCCCTTTTGGGTGGGGAAGGTGCGTCTTATGCTCCGAATACGGTATTTATTTAGTGATTGTTTGAAGTTACAACAGCACTGAAAGAAGTGACTTACAACCAGTTCTCACACTTCCAACCATCACAGCACCCACAGTCACATGAACAAAATTTGGGTGCTTGGATTGTATTTATGACAGTTGCTGCATCCCAGGGACACATGATCACCATTTGCGACTTTCCCAGATGGCTTCCAAAGTCAATGTAGAAACCAGATTGCTTAATGACTACATGATGCACTTCGCAACTGCATTGATTTGCTTAATCTGTGGGGGGGGAAAGTCAGACAGGACTCACTTAACATGCATCTTGTTTAGCAACAAAAATTCTGGTCCCAACTGTGGCTGCAAGTCAAGGACTACCTGTGCTCATCTGCTGAGATGGTGCTCAGTGTTGCAATTAGGAATTAGGATTCCCCACTATTTCCCAGTGATCTGGCAGACAGTCATGGCAACCAGCCTGCAGAAAAATGACTTTACTACAAGGAGGGTGTGAACTATGGTGACCTACATAATAAGGTTCTTAAAAAGAGTAGAGTGTCCTCCAATATCCAGGAGACTAAATAAGTTTGCCTCCAGGTCTCCTTAGCTCTACCTCAGAGGTAGTGTAATTGCAGGTAAGATAGGGTATAGTTTCCATACTGCAATGCTGAGAGAGATCCATGAGCAATCACCATATGAAGCTGTCCATCATTACTGTATATGCCAGGCATGTTGTCTGGTAAAATGAGATCCCCAGGGATAAGAAAAGGCTGATGAGTTGAAAATATGTAGAAATTGTTGTTAAGGTAAAGCAAATGAAAACAGAAGGGAGGGACGCAGTAAGTGTTTTTCAGCATTTAATAGAAATATTTGCATTACAGCTCAAATGAATTGGCGTTGCAGTGTTTTACTGAAACATTAATCAGAATTTGTGTGTGATAATTGCATTATTTGCTGAGGATTCTAACAATTAGATACATGCCTGAATTCCTTTCTTTTTGTGAAGCTATTCCATTTTGCCACAATTTGTTTATCTATATTGCATTTTATTAAACACCTTAGTCTGCTTTTTTTTTTTTTTTAAAAAAAGGACTCTTTAATCAGTTTTTCATTACAGATAATTGGGAGAACAATAAACAGACCCTGCTCCCCCCATAATGAAAAATAAGAAGAAAATTACAATCATGTTCCCCCTCTCCCACTGCTTATTTTTATTTTGGTTTGCTTATAATGAAACAAGCAAGCTGAAAATAATATCTTCTAAGGCAATTAATGCAAACAGATTAGCCTATTCAGGTATTCCTTTCTTCCTGTGATTAACACAGCACACAGACAGTCCCTATGGACTATTGCACTCGATTCTATTAATGGGATAGTTTTCCTGGTTTCCTTTACCTGGTTGAGCCCATCCCACAAAAGGGAACACAAAGTGTGACTGGTCTGCACAGCCTGAACTTTTTCTAACTACAGTTTTATATTTAGCTCACTTTCCAAAGAGCTAGTTTGGTGAAGTGATTAGAGCATCAGGCTAGAAATCTGAAGACCATGAGTTCTAGACCTGCCTTAGGCAGAAAGCCAGATGGATGAGTTTGGGCCAGTCACTCTCTCTCAGCCCTAGGAAGGAGGCAATCAGAGGTGGGCTGCCTCCGGTTTGGACCAGTTCGGGCAAACCGGTAGTTCCGACCACCCGCCCCAGTGCTATCCCGTCCTATATATCTCACTCTATGGCTCGCTCGCCCAGCCCACACAGCCCAGTTGATTTCCATGCCTCGCCCGCTCTACTCACTGCAGCTGCCCGAGAAGGTATGCTGGAAGCCACGCACATGAAATCACTGTGTGTTTGAAGCCACATGCAAGCGTGGAAGGTGCGCATGCGAGCAAAGCGTGCGTGCATGCGGACACTCACATTTTTGGTTCTGCACCAGGGGTGGGTTCTACTTATCTTTACTATGGGTTCACAATGCATTCGCACGCACGCGCCTTGCTTCTGCGCATGCACAGATCGCTGATGACAACATCCGGGGGTGGGTGGGCGGATCCTCCCACTGGTTTCACTACCGATTCTTGCGAACCGGTCCGAACCTGTGGGCAACCCACCACTGTTCTGCACTAGGCGAAATGGTTGTTAAATTATGTGAAGCCCACCTCTGGAGGAAATAGCAAACCACTTCTGAAATCATGCCAAGAAAACTGCAGGGACCAGTTGCCAACAGCCAACCCTGATTCAAGAGCACCCACACTCACACATGCACACTTTCACAAATATGTGATTCCTAGTTGCTTGGAATCAGATTAAAATTTACACTGGAATAATTAAGAGGGCTTTAACTAAGCTTTGTCCTGTTCTTTCTTTCTTGCAGTTAACTTGAAAGATATTTTAATACACAGACGGAAGAATACTGACACAGGGACAAAGCCGGTAGCCCGTTTGAAGCTGGTGGTCCCCGTAGAAGAGCTCAGCTAAAGTGTGACAAAATGGTCTACAGTAGATGCTCTTCCAAAAACTCAGCTGGTTTTACTGCTAGTGTCAGGGTTGTGGTCTGATAATAGCTATTTAGGAAACTGAAATATAGTGCAAAGGAGTAAAAAAAAAAAAAATACTGACAGTGGATAAAAAATGGATGTGCCTTACCAGAGGCCCCCATAGTTCGAAAAGCAGCATTCCCTAAGTATTACCCATCTTGACAGAACGATTTAAAAAGGCCTGCACATCGGCTGTCTTTTGGGTGCAGTCCTGTAATCCCCATATATTGTCCTGGGGACCAGTGAATTGTTTTGTTTCCTTCCTTTAGTATCAGGAATACAGAAAGAGAAATTGAACGTCAGTTCAGGTCTCCAGCAAACTCCTCTCTATCCTCATTTTTGTCTTGCTGGACTGCATTGGCATGCTTCCAAGTGAGTGCTGCCAGATAAAAGCCTTTTCCCAGTCACAGAGAAATCCCACTGATTTAAGCATAAACTCAATTTTTTCCCAATCAAATCCATCATTCTAGAAGTGCTTTATATGGTGTGGAAATCATTTTTCTTTAGGAAATATCCTGCCCTATTTCGCCAAAACAGGATGTTATGCCAATATTCTTTTCAAAAGAGAGAAATTAATCCTCTTTCTTTGCAGAGGAACACTACAGTATATTAACAAAGGCAGTCTCACATGTTTACATTTCAGAAATCCTAATCCTTGTTAGTTAGAGATTTGATTTGCAGTCACGTGTGATGGGCTATGCATCTGGGTAAAGGTCTATAAAAGCCAAATCCAAAGAAAGAAAGAAAGAAAGAAAGAAAGAAAGAAAGAAAGAAAGAAAGAAAGAAAGAAAGAAAGAAAGGGCAATTTCTTCTATTTTTGAAGAATTGGGACCATCCCAAAGAGATCCCTGTAAGGCAGGAGTGGGGAACTATGGCCCTTTTATGACTTGTGGACTTCAATTCCCAAAATTCCTGTCATAAATTCCTTATAAATTCCAAGTCATAGAGGGATCATAGTTCCCTACCTCTGCTGTAAGGAAACGTAAAATGACATCCATAATACAACATACTTAAGAAAGAGTAATCCAACTCACGTAGAGAGCATAAAGTCTTATATCAGTGCCTCTCACATAGGTAAATTTAATCTCTGCAGCTCCTCAGCTTTTCATTTGCAGGCATAATGGAGTAATGGTGTGTTACAGTAATGGTGGTTTCACTGGAGACTGGTGAGAAGGAATTGAATGTTCCTGTTTCCCTTAGGTGTTTTGTACATAGAGCCTTATATTCCCATCTAATGGTTGAGTAGGTAACACTGAATTAAGCAAAGATTTATTTTAGTCACTAACGACTCATATATTGTTTAATTCTGTCTTTGGTAACGGACATGATTGCATATATTACAAAAATCAGGAGTTAGATAGCACTTTTTCCAGCTAATGAATTTTATTAAAGCTTATGCTTTTTAATGAAATTTGTCAGCCAGAAAAAGATGCTACAAGACTTATCCTTGTTTTTTTTTGCTACTGTAGGAATCTTGTCCTACACTGCGTGGAGTAAAATAAGTTTTCTCAACTTCAGCCGAAAACTTTAAGATGGTCTCCTCCTTGAGCAGGAGGCTGAACTGGAAGACTTTCAAGATCCCTTCCAACTCTATTATTCTATTATTCAGTTTCAAACTCTCCATACTGCAGTCCAGAGGAGGCACCAATTAACCGTCTTCCCTTTGTAAATCCTTTAACTTCATTGGGGCACAATGGGATCGTACGGATCCCATATTGGGTGGATATCCATCAGTGTTGGGTTGCTACCGGTTTGCCCCAAATCGGGTGAAACAGTGGTGGCAGTGGCAGGAGGCTCTGCCCACCCACCCGGATGCTTCTGCACATGCACAGAAGTGTTGTGTGCGCATGCAATCGTGCGAGCGCCCATGAGCAAACCGGTAGCGATGGGTTTTGAAACCCGCCCCTGATATCCATACTGTATTCATGTGTGGATTAGAGGTACAATCAATGGGAAAAGAATAGTGAATGAAAGAATAAATCTATAGTTTTGTTTTTTGGGGTGTGGGGGGAAGGCATGATAAAAGTGATTGGCATAGGTCTGATATGAAAGAATGATTTGAAAACTTAGATAGTTTGTGTGCGTTTCTTTATCTTCATCTACCTTATCCAGGCATCATGTAGTACTTGAAAATTCCACCTATAGGAGAAGGTTCTCAAGCAGGAAAGCAAATGCCTCAGTGCCAACAAGTTGATTAGTTCTTCTTTCTGTGTCATCTTTTGTCTAAAAGATTTTTACTTGACAAGGAGTTTCCCAGAAAATCTGAACAGTTTGCACCAAAGCAACTCAGTTTCATACTGTGTCACTAAATAACCCAGGAAACAGTCAACCAAATGCTTGTAATTATAGAGCTAATGATCAAGCCACAATAACACAACAAGAACAGCCTGTTGACTAACAACTGATTGGTGCTTAAATACTAAACATTGACAAAGGGTCTTGCTCTCACCATGCTATTTGCATCTATAGGTGCTTTGTTGATATCTATAAATATTCATAATGTTCATGTAGGAAGAAAACTAAAAGAATAGAATACACACATTGTAATGTCTATCAGTACCACCTCCTCCCATGGTGCCATTTCATAGTTTATTTGGAAATAAACATAACTCCAACATGAAAGAAAGTTGCATAGAAGTATAACAACCTCCCATCAAATGGAAGACAGACATTTAGTCCTTTATAGTCTTTTGTAAACTGGTATACTCCAGATGTTCTGAGATTACAGTTGTCGGATTTTGTAGTCATGATGACCATTTGTAAGAGTGGCAATAATTCCCAATATTGTGGGATTGTGAAAGGTTGCCTTAGTAGGCAAAGGTTGTGAGTGATATGGAGTGGGATAGATTAACAGAGTTTAAGAAAATTCAGAGATGTGTGTTATGTAGAGAATTTAAAAAACATAGTAAAGAAAACTAAAGTATAATACTTTTTTAAAAGTTAGGATTTCTCAGTAGGTTTATTCATAATTATCCCTCTTTAAATGTTATAAATTCATTGTTGTTTTGAAGGTTTCTTATGTGAGGTACAGAACTCTTCTGTTTCCTGCGATCGCCTTAAGAAGTCAGGATCACCTTCTGTGGTGAGTGCAAATCTCACACTAAGTTTCTGATTCTGTTTTTCACCAGCCTTCCCTAACAAGTTTCTTATGGTAATTGTTAGAATGTTTTAGTGTTACACTGACATAATGATGTAGAATATTGAAGGAAGGAAGGAAGAAAGAGGAGAACAGATCCTCTAGAGTCTAGAAATATGCTACCATTGCTCTCAATGTTCCCCAGGGTGTCCACTTGCAAGTGTAATCTTTAATTTGCATCAGACTTT
Organism: Pantherophis guttatus; assembly: GCF_059756535.1. Classification (NCBI taxonomy): domain Eukaryota; kingdom Metazoa; phylum Chordata; class Lepidosauria; order Squamata; family Colubridae; genus Pantherophis; species Pantherophis guttatus. The sequence continues at coordinate 199,717,284 of NC_142064.1, read as the reverse complement.
ACTGCCATCTGGTCCCAATTAGCATTGCACCACTGAAACAGGTAAAAGTGAAAAACATATATTTTGATTCTTTCCTGATGCACGATCAGCAGAAGAGTTTTTATGGGCTCTCTTAGTGAATGAAGAAATCTAAGATAGGATCATTCTAAGAAATGGAATTCCACTTCATCCCTAATATTTCTAGTATATCTGAAATGGGATGGACTGGAAAACCATGCATTTAATACTTTCTTTCTTATAGCATATTATTTCTTGTTTGTAACTTATAGAGATGTCCCCAAGCATTTTGTGAGGGTCATCTATATCCCTGAAACTTTAGGATATATAGCTTTGATATCTAGGAAGTTAGCACTCACCCCTCTCCTAGAAGAATGAAATATTTTAGGAAATATTTAAAAAGGCAGAATATTATATTTCCTTGGATGAGAAATGGAGAAACATGTTTTAAAGACAGAGCAATTTCCTGCCTCCCCCCACACCTTTGTCAATGGGCCATTAAGGCCTCAGCCAAGCTCACTCATTTCCCCCCTCCCACCTTTGTCAATGGGTCATCATCTGCAACACAATAGGACCCATCTAGCAACAGAAACTCACCACATGGCAAGACTTAAGCAAGCTTGAGAGACAACCTACAAAGTTAGCTAAGACCCCTAGACCACCTGGGAGTTTGACAACCAATCAGGATACATTTCTTATACAGGAACAAGAAACTCAGAGGTGGGGCCCAACAGAGGGCATAAAACCAAGGCACTCCCAGCTTCTGGGGCTTCTTTGTTTTCTACTCAGGAACTCAAGCCATGCGCTCCTGTTCAGAAACTCAAGCCATGTGATTCCTGTCCACCATTAAACCATCTTTCCAAGCAGTCTCCATGTTTCCAGTGTCTTTTTCCCCACTTGGAACTGAACCCAGATGGACATTTCTTCCAACAGATATAAGTCAATGAGATAACATGGTGAATTAAAGAAAGAAGCAGAAATTTTGGATTTACTAAAAATAGTAATTCAGTACTTGAGAAGAACAAAGAATTTGCCAGAATGATGACAAACAATCTTGGAAACTTTGGATCAGTCTTAAAGGTGAACAAAATCTTCAAGTATAACTATCTTCCCAGTCATTGACCATTCAAAATTATGATGACATTGAATGAGGGGTCTTACAATTGTCCCCCATTGTTGCAGTTGTCACCACTTCCCTATGATTATGTGATCATGATTTGGGCATTTGACAAATTATGATGGTTTCACAGACACACAATTACCATTTGCAACTTTTGCTGCTGGCTTCTGACAAGCAAGTCAGTGGGGAAGCCAGCAGGAGGTACAAATACAGTAGTGGCCAAAATTGTGGAAACCTTTTGGGAAAGTGCATTTTCTAAAACTAGTTAATAACATTACTTTTTTGGGGAGCAGTAGTACCATAAAATTATATATCAATGGAAAGATAATTTAATCAAGAATGTAATGCAATAACTTTTATGAAGGATTTGCTATTAGAATAGCAATTACAGTATAAAGAAGAAAAGTGAAACAGGTAGAAAAAATGAGATATACAAAAAATATCTGCAGCTGTTATAATGTGAAACCAAGATTGGATGATTGCTTCTATTAACTGGGTTTTATTGCTGGGTCACTTCTGACTAACAAGTTTCTTTAGTCGGCTCCATAGATTTTCAATTGGGTTAAGATCTGGTCTATTCCCAGGCCGTTCCAGCAGTGGAATATGATTATCTTGAAACTCTTAAAAAAAAAAGTGGTGTTATTAGCCATCAAACCTCAAAAATACACTTTTCCCAAAAGGTTTCCACAATTTTGGCCAGTACTGTATATAGTCTTGGTGTAAACCTTCAAGTAGAAGGAACATTCTTTATCTTTTTTTTTCTTTTTGAATGACTAACAACAGCAAACATCTCTGATGGTATGAGCTATATATTTTGAGGTACATTCATGTATGCATTTAACAGAATAGCAAAATAACAGAGTTGGAAGTGATGTTGGAGGTCTTGTAGCCCAACCCCCTGTTCAAGCAGGAGACCTATACCATTTCAGACAAATAGATGTCCCATCTCCTCTTAAAAACCTCCGGTGATGAAGCATCCACAACTTCTGAAGGTAAGCCATTCCACTGATTGATTAACTAAGGAACTAACAAACTGTCAAAACATTTCTCCTTAGTTCTAGGTTGCTTCTCTCCTTGATTAGTTTCCATCCATTGCTTCTTGTTCAGCCTTCAGGTGCTTTGGAGACTAGGTTGACCCCCTGTTCTTCTACCCCCTCAGATATTGGAACACACATTTTAACATCCAACCTCCTAATCACCTTTGTTGCTCTTCTCTAAATTCTTTCTAGAGTCTCAAGTTCTTTTTTTTATATGGTAGCAACCAAAACTGGATGCAATATTCTAAGTGTGGTCATTTCATGCAATGTTCATTTCATGACATTTGTACAAAACCATATGCATTAGCATCTAATTTACCCATGACTAGAACTTGGAAATACTGTATTTAAAACATGGCTAAATTTGGATTTAGGTGAGATAATTGCACATCATCAGGTATGCACAAAAATTCACCTATTGAAGTAGAGGTGGGATTATAATTTCTAAATTCTTCTAATAAGTGCTACTTTGGAAATGCCTTTACTTAGGAAATGAAATTCTTTTCTAATTATTATAACCTCAGATTTCCCTCCCCCCTTTTCCTACATTTAAATATTTAAAATATTTTGTGAAGTGGAAGAGAACTGTTTTGAAGTTCCTGTCTTTAATATTTAGAAACAATCAAGCAAGAACAGGATCTTGACATTTCAGTTCAATAATTACAGTTGTTTTATTTGAAAAAAAAAATAGAATATTGAAATTCATACAAAGAATAATCCTATCCTAGGTTCTTAGGAAGGATTTGATAGGTGGATAAAAATGCCGAATCCTGTCTAAACATCTTTCTGACTTTGTGAACAATCATACTAAAAATATATTAGCACTAATGATGTTACCTAGTTTGGGTAATGAAACATTTGAAGGAAAACAACCAAGGTCAAAGAGCACCAAGGATCTCTCCATAATAAAGTTGTATGCCACCAGACTCCCAATTGCTCTGCTTGCTCTTAACAATCCATCAAAGAAAGAAAAATAAACAAATATAAAAGATCAATAAAAAAATAAAAGATGGCAAGTGTGACAGATTAGGTGGGATGAAGTAAGGCCTTTCACTGTTCCTTGCCAAAGGCCTGGGTGAGAAACCAGACCTTCATGATTCTTCTAAGCAACAGCAGAGTAGGGTCTGACTCAGTGGTGAAATCTGAACCGGTTCGCTGGCCGGTTCGCTGGCCGGTTCGCTGGTTCGCTGGCCGAGCATGCGCGCCGCGTGCCAAGTGTGTGCTGTGCGCATGCATGCGCAGTGCATACCAATTGCATGCTAAGTGCATAGGCATGCATGGTGCACACCAAATGTGAGCTGCACACACATGTGCAGTATACGCCAAAAGGAAGCTTGGGTAAATAGAACAGCAACGGGAGGATCAGCTGTGCTGTGCGATTTAGCTTCGCTAGAAAGCAAGATTTCCTGCTTTCTAGCAAAGGCAAACTGCGCGGCACAGCTGATCGTCGGAAATACCAGTTCGGAAGAACCGGCAGCTTTTTTTTTTAACTACTGGTTTGTGTCACAAGTAAATGCCTTATTCTCCAATATGTAAATAGTATATGAACGGGATATCAGGGGTTAATTTATTCTTCACTTCTTAATGTATTCATACTTCACCACTCCCATATCTAGCTCCACCCATTGTATATATAAGGAGCTGCACGCACCCATTCCTTGCTTCTATCTGTGAATATTCAGTGAATATAGAATGCCTTGTGTAAATAAAGAGAGATATATTTGAACTATTAATTCTTAAATGATTTATTGAGTCTGATCCTGAAAACATTGCAACAAGCTGGTAGCAGAGGATGGTTGAATTGACTCAATAAAAACTTAAATATGTCTAAGAGAGATAGGCCCAACACCAGGGCATACAGCAAAGAAATAGCGATGAGTCCACAAATGCGATTTCGAGAGAATCTGAAGAATACACCACTGAAGACGAAGAAATAATAAATGAAAATGATGACCGAGAGGAAAACAAAATAGAAAACAACGAACTCAGGTCAGAGATATTAAAACTGTTAAAAAGCCAGAAGAACGATGAAAGCCTCATCGCGAACCTCCAAGATATGCTGAAAAACAGCGGAGCAGCGAGAGAGAAGCACATCGCTACTGAAAAGCCAAAAGATTCAAAAATAGTGAGTGACACGATTACAGACAAAAACGCTGTGAAGAAGAAAAACGGTGATCCCGCGCAAAATTTCGAATGGCAGCCATCTTGGTTTCAACAGACCTCCAGGGTGAGCGAAGCAGAGCCAATCAGAAAACTTGATTCAAAATTTCTGGCGCGAAAGACATTACTAGATAACGAAAATGAAAAAGAAAAGTCAAACACCTCAGAAGGATCAGAATCGGAAAGTGAAGGTGATCCAACAGACACACAAATAAAGTCAGCAATGAAAACGCTTTTTGCTGCATTTGGACCGAAACTAAAGATTACCCAAAAATCAACTAGAAAGCAAGTGAGCAAACCAACGCCTCAAAATCTACCCGCTCCCATCCTGACGACGAGAGCACTGACGCCTGAACCCAGAGAGCCCTGCAGATACCGCCCCACACCGCAGATCGATGCAAGCACCAACGCTCTCAAGAGAAGAAAAAGAACAACCGCCATCGTCAGGACTCCCAAGATCGAGCCGGAGACCGATTCATCTGAGGAGGAGCAGAGCGAGCGAGCCGCAACGACGAGAACCTCTCACGACGACTCCAGGAATGAAATGAGCAACGCACATGCGCAGGACTACGCAGACGGTCCAGGAAGACATGAGTTGCTGAAAGGATCGTGCAGACTCGTTGCGAGCATCCCCACGCCGTTTTGTAATTTCCAGCATTTACGAGACCACGGACTACCCCCGGTTGTAAGTAATGGACCCAATAATGTCGGAAACTTGCCCAGTGACAAAGCTGAGAATAGATGGCATTAATTTACAAGAATGGTATCAGCAGCTCCAGGTTGTCTTTATGAAAGAAAACTTACTGTTTTTTATCACTAATCCCCCAAAAAGACCTTGGACTCTAAAGTTAGACTGCTTACACCATAGAGCATTTTTCTTATTAATTTCTAGTGTATCTCCTGCAATGTATCACAGCATTAAGCAAAATCTGACTGTCTCAGAAATTATTCAATGCATGTTCAATTTATTTCACAGTGATAGTGTAGCTACTACCACAAGAACGTCTAAAGATTTCTTTTCTTCTAGGATAAAACCAGGGGTTTCCATAAGTGAACATTTAATATCTTTAAACAAAATTAGAGCTGAACTGCATTTAAGGGGGGAGGTGATTTCAGACCAAACGATGAAAAGTGTTATCATCAACTCACTTGACCCATCATGGGATAATTATATGTCACATTTAGACACAATCAATCTAGGATACTTATCCATAGAAAGTCTATCCAATAAGTTAATAGCTGAAGACAATTCAAGGAGGAGTCGCTCTAACTACCACATAGAACACAAACCATATAGAAAGGTAGCTTTTCAAGAAAGATATCATGAAACATTTAAATGCCACAACTGTGGATCCAAGGAACACATTAGGAGAGATTGCCCCAAAATTCCAAAAGAAAGACATAGGTCAGAACACAGAAATAAATACAACTATAGACAGTCTTCCATTGATAGACAAAGATATAGAAGCCCACCAAATTATAAAGAGCATAGAGGGGGCAGAGATAATTCAAAGGATAGAAAATCTGGTTCACTGAATGAACTAAAAAAACAAGACAACACTAACATACAGCAAACTGAGAACAATAATTGGCTTATTGATTCTGGAGCAACTAATCATACCACTAATAATAAAAGTATAATATTGGACTTCCGGTTTGCGAGCCTCGGCGACGGCGGTGTTTTTTTAAAAGACCGCCAGCCCCGCCGCCTGTAGAGCCGCCCCGCGATTGAGGAGCGGCTCGAAAACTCCAAAATCTTGAAGATTGAAGGAGAAGAGATAGCAGGGTACAGGTCGAGCCCCTGTAACCCCCCAGGGAATTGTTTCTGGGGAGGAAACAGGCATGGCTCCCTTCCAACCTGCTGAAACTCCGGGCGGCGTGGGACGTTTCTGCTAATTAGCAGAACAAGCCGGCAGCAGCAAACTTTTAAAGCGAAAGGAACTAAACTTAACAAACAGCGGAAATATCAACTTGAATCCAGAAACTTGAAAATTGCAAGTATTAGTGCTTTGTTGACTTTCTAATTTAAAAGAGAAAGTGAGTGAGTGAAAGTGATTTGAAAAAATATGGCGCCCAGCATTTGAGTTAACGAGCTAGTGAAAGTGGATTTGTGAAGCCTTCCTGCTTTGCTACAAAGTTATAAAGCTGCTACAAAGTTGCTCTATCTAAAGAAAAAAATTCTTTTTCTAAAATTTGACTTTGTTTTACTTCAGTTTCACTGGATTAAATCTGGGGGACTTTTTTAGAAGTTTCTGTGGAAGAGGGAAAGGAAAAAGAATTTCCCTCTTCAGAAAAACTAGCTTACGTGGCACGATGGCTTCAAAGAAGCAGGAAGGGAAGGCAACAGGGGGGGGATCCCCCACACACAAACATGAAACGCAGCTTCCCCCTGCTCAACAGTTACAGACTCAAAAAAGAGAATTTGATGTGGGAGATTTAAAAGAATTCATTTCTAAAACTCTGGATGATAAATTTCAAAAATCTCAACAGGAGATAGATGACAAACTTCAAAAATCACATCAGGGGATAGATGATAAACTTCAAAAATCACACCAGGAATTTATGCAGGAAATTAATGAAGTTAAAGATATGGTGAAACAGAATCAAAATAAGGTGACCAAAAAAATATCAGAAGTGGCATCTGGCCTGGCAGAATTTATTGGGAAAGTTGATTTTAAAGTTGAAGAATTTAAATCAGAAGTTAATGTAAAGATGAAAGACAATGACTATAAAATTGCTGATGTTGACAATAAAATGTAGAGAGTTGAAGATGAGATTGTTATGATACAATTCAGGGCAATGGAGTTCGCTATACGGCTTCGGGGAATTCGAGAGGAGGAAAGACAGGATTTGAGACAAGTCTGTTCTGAGGCCTTGGCTAAGATTTTACAAGTTAATCCTGATGTGGTTTTTCACAAAATAGACAAAATTTACAGAGTGAACTCTTGGGTGGCCAGACAAAGACAATTACCTAGAGATGTGGTCATATATTTTACAGAAAGAGAAATAAGAAATGATATCCTGCAAAAATCCTTTTACACTTCTGTACAAGTCGGGGGCTCACAAATTGGAATTTTTAAAGAATTACCTCCTAAAATGTTGAAAGCTAGAAAAGAATTTGGTTTTCTTGTTAAGGAATTGCAAAATCTACAGATACCCTTCCGGTGGGATGCACCAGCTGGGATAATTTTCAGATACAAGGGAGAAAGATGCCGTTTGAATACCGTGGAGAAGGCACAACACTTTTATACTACTATTCTTAAGGTAAGAACACCATCTCCACGTACATCTACAGTTTTGGAGATTAAAGAGAGTGAAGAGAAGCAACCTCAACGAGAATTGCAAGAACAGTCCAAGCAGGAATTAGAAGGAGTGCAAGGTGCAGAAGGAGGTTTTTTGGATGAGCCCTTGCTGGAATCTTCTCCAATTTTGGACTCGGTTCGGATGATTGAATTTAAGGATCAACGTATAACTAGAGCTCAATCTAAGTTACTTAAACAAAAGCAACAACAACAACAGGAAAGACAAGACAAGGAGGCAGTTAAGAGTAGTGCACATGAGATCGGAGCTATGGGAGGAGCGAAATCGAAGCTTTCAGATGACCTTCAAGTATTTTGCTCTGTGCTCCGAAAAGAGGCTGATGACCTTTAAGTGTTTATCTTGGAATGTTAATGGGTTGAATTCAGCACAGAAAAGGAAGAAATTATTTACATATTTGAAACAATTTAATAATGATATAATTTGTTTACAAGAAACGCATATCACAACTCAAGATCAAAAATATCTGATAAACTCCAAACTAGGAATACATTTTATATCTTCAACTTCGCAAAAAAAGAATGGTGTGGTTATCTATGTAAATAAAAAATTAACAGCTAAAGTTATAGAAACAGATGAAGATGGTAGGTTTGTAGCAATTGAATTGCTTACGGCAAAGGGCCAAATTCTTTTGATTGGAATTTATGCTCCCAATCAACAACAGGACTATTTCTACAAGTTGCTACATTCCAAAATACTGCAATGGGATTACAGATCTATTTTAATTATGGGAGACTGGAATGGAGTAATTGATTCTAAATTAGATAAAAAGAGTTTGGCAAAGTCTAGAATCAGACTACCACAGACCTTTTTTGACATGAAAGAAGATATGGAACTAAAAGATGTTTGGAGAATACATAATCCAAAAGAACTGGACTACACTTTCTTTTCTGATAGACACAGATCCTTCTCTAGGATTGACTTTATCTTGTTGTCAGATGATTTACTTGTCAAGACAAAAAGAACAAAGATTTTTCCAAGAACTTTGACTGACCACAGCCCAGTATGGATAGAAATTGAGATGGATAAGGTTGAGAGACGTTCCTGGAGATTAAATGAGAACTTGTTTAGATATGAAAAAAATACAACAGAACTTAAAAAGCATCTGAAAGAATTTTTTGAAATAAATCTGAATAAAGGTACCCCAATTGAAATTGTCTGGGACGCAAGCAAAGCTTATATGAGAGGGGTACTTATCTACATGAACTCTAAACATAGACTGTTTCGACAAAAGAAAAGATCTGAATTGGAAATAGAAATAAAGAATAAAGAACAGTTACTTATTAAAAATCCAACAGATGAAAGAATAAGCAGTGCTATAAAACTTTTGAAAGACCAATTTCAAATGCTTATGGCGGAACAAGTTGCAACAAACTTACAATATGCGAAGCATAATACATTTTGCAACGCTAATAAACCGGGCAGATGGTTGGCTTACACATTGAGGAAAAAACAAAGTATACGGACTATAGATAGTATTGATATTGGAGGGAAAGAAATTTTTCAACAAAAATTAATTAAAGAAGCTTTTGTGGACTATTATACCAAATTATATGCCAAGGAGGAGGTGCAGAATGGACTTATAGAAAAATATTTAAACGATAAAAGAGTTACAAAAATTACTGATCAACAAAAGGAAAGGATGAATTATCCTATAACAGAGGAGGAGATAATAGTAGCAATTAAACAGTTAAAAACAGCCAAAGCTCCTGGTACGGATGGTTTGACTGCAGTGTATTACAAAACCTTGCAAGCTGAAATGGTGGAACAACTTAGAGACTTATTTTGCAATATTCAACAAGGGGGTAAAATACCCCCATCATGGACAACAGCTTACATATCTTTGATACCAAAAGAACAAGTCGGTCCTAAAAAACCAGAGAACTATAGACCAATATCTCTTCTGAATACAGATTATAAAATCTATGCAAAAGTATTAGCCAACAGGTTGATGCCAGTAATCCAAAAGGTGATTCATGAGGACCAAGTGGGATTTATCGAGGGCAGACACATGAAGGACAATGTAAGGCAAGTAATAGATTTATTGGAATATCTTGACAAGAATAAACAGATTCCTGCAATGCTGGTCTTTTTGGACGCAGAGAAGGCCTTTGACAGAGTTGATTGGAATTTTCTACTAAAGACTTTAAAAAAGATGGATTTTGGGGATCAATTTATACAAGCGATTTCAGCAATTTACCAAGAGCAAAAGGCACAGATCATCATTAATGGAAGTTTGACAACAGAGTTTAAAATTGAAAAAGGAACAAGACAGGGATGTCCGTTGTCCCCACTTTTATTTATTCTAACACTAGAAGTCTTGTTAAATACAATACGGGACTCTAATACTTTGAAAGGAATAAGGATTAGGCAAGAGGATTACAGAATAAAGGCATTTGCAGATGATCTGGTTGTTACCCTATCACAACCAATGGAATCAATAATCCTGATGAAGGACATTATACAAGACTATGGTAAAGTTTCAGGTTTTAGACTGAATCCAAAAAAGACTAAAATGATAGTTAAAAACATGACACAAGATCGTAAACATGAGCTTGAAAGGAGGGCAGGTTTTGAGACTGTACCTAAGGTAAAATATCTAGGAGTTCAGGTTGCAGAATCAAACATGAAATTGTTTCAAAATAACTATGAGGTGTTGTGGCGAGAGGTGCAGAAAGACATGGAGACTTGGAAAAAACTGCAGCTGTCTTTACTTGGAAGAATAGCAGCAGTTAAGATGAACATTTTGCCAAGATTTCTTTTTTTGTTTCAAATGATTCCGGTGCTTAAAAGTGATAAACAATTGAAAGTTTGGCAATCTGGAGTGAATAAGTTTGTCTGGAACGAGAAGAAGCCGAGAGTGAAATTGAAAATTATGCAAGATGTTCCAGAAAGAGGAGGTCTTAAACTTCCAAACCTACAGTTATATTATGATGCAGCAGCTTTAACTTTAACAAGTGATTGGTTTGGAAGGAAAAAGACTGGAATACTGAATGCAGAAAGTTTTGATCTTGAATTTGGATGGCATGCTTGATGAGAGTCTGGAAGAAGCACCGATTCAAATGGGATTATAAAATACCGCTATGGCTGGATCTTGGTCATACTTTGTGGAATACAAATATAATGTCACTCGGGGGGGGGTTATATAAAGAGGTTCTTTTTACAGATGCGGGTAGATGGCAGCTGAAGACATTGCAGACACTGTTGGATGAAGGGATTAATTTAACTTGGTTACAATATAATCAATTACAACTGAGATGGAAAGAGGACCAAAAAACTGGTATTATGTTGCATGAGGAAGAATTGGTTAGACATATAAGAGAGAAAGGTCCAATGCATATCAAAAGGCTTTATAATGTTTTGCTAGAAAGAGATTCAGAAACTGAATTAGTTAAAGACTGTATGATTAAGTGGGCACAGAATTTTGAAGAACCAGTGATGCTGGAAACATGGGAAAAAATTTGGGTTCAGAATGTTAAATTTACACAGTCGCAGAACCTGAGGGAAAATTTCTACAAAATGTTTTATAGATGGCATTTAGATCCCAAAAAGTTGTCATGTATGTACCCTAATGTTCAGCCAAAATGTTGGAGATGTGAATGTTTGGATGCTACGTATTATCATGTCTGGTGGACCTGTAGGAAAGTTAAGGCTTTTTGGATTAAAATTTGGTGGGTCATGCAGAATGTTTTGAAGAAAAAAATTCAATTTTCTCCACAACTGTTTTTATTGGGTATAGTTAAGGGTTTTACATTGGGTGAAACAAAATTGATATTGTATATGATAACAGCGGCAAGATTGTTGATAGGTAAATACTGGAAGAATGAAGCTTTGCCCACTATTGAGGAATGGACTTTGAAGATGGCCAGTTTTGCAGAGATGGCGAAGATTTCAGCATATTTAAAAGACTGTTCACAAGAGACTTATGAGTGGGAATGGAAAAGGTGGATAGAATATGTTCAGAACAAATATCAAACTAGAAAGTATCAAATAGCTTTTACTTGAAAACAATGTACTAGAAATTTTTTAAAGTAATGAGATAAAGAAAAAAATTATACAGGGGAGGGAGGGGCTCAAGTTTATATATAAGTGTTATATTAGGGTTCTTCATGATTATGAGTATATTATAGGGAAGTCTGGGGGGAGGGGAGGGTTAGGGAGGGTTAGGGAGGTTGGGAAGGTTGGGGGGGGAGGTGGGGGGGAAAAAGGGGTGAAAATGTAATTGTAAAACTTTTGCAATAAAAAAAAAAGTATATTATCTTCATTTGTAGAAGATAAATTTGTAATAAAGGTAGCTAACCAAGAAAAGGTCCAAGTAATAGGTAGAGGAAATGTAACCTTACCTGGCCTAGGAAAAATAGAGGGGGTATTACTAATACCTGAAATACCTCATAACATACTAAGTGCCATAAAACTAAGCAGAGATTCTGATATTAATATTGTGTTTTCAAAAGGAAAAGCGACTTTGGAGAAAAATAAAATAGATATAGGTACAGTAATGATTAAAGGAGGCCTACCTTATTTAATAACAAAAGAGAAATGGTTACACAACATTGATTCAAATATGGAAGATTGTATTGAACTAGATAATGGAAACATTAGTAACAGTGACAATGATGAATGTAAAGTAGCTCATAATCACAAGGATGCACATAATGAGAAAAAACCAAAAATAGGTAAGCCAATTCATGATGAGTGTGCTCATGTTTTACATAGGAAGTTAGGACATGCCAGTTTTCCTGTAGTACAAAAAATGACTGAACACGCAGAAGGTGTTAAAATAAAAAATTGTGAAAACTATTTGGAATGCTCAGTATGTAAGTCTACAAAACTCAAAACTAGTCCCAGGCCTAGAAAATCAACAAGGTCAACCAACAAAATTTTTGATTTAGTACACATGGACCTAGTTGGTCCACTAACTCCATCAATCACTTATAAAAAACGTTACTTCTTAACCATTGTGGACGATTATAGTCGTTATGGATTTGTTTACACATTAAAACATAAAGATGAAACTTTTCAGAAATTTAAAGAATTTTACAAACGCATAGAAACTCAACACAATATCAAAATAAAACAAATCATGACAGATAGGGGATGTGAATTCATGTCTAAGGAATTCTCCCAATGGCTGAAGGACAAAGGAATGTTACATTACACATCTAGCCCATTTTCTGCATTCCAAAACGGAATTGTAGAGAGAAAGAACTCAACATTACAAACCATGATTAGATGCACATTGGAAGATGCTGGCTTAAGCAAACAATTCTGGTCAGAAGCCCTACAATATTCCAATTACACACAAAATAGAACTTGGTCCAGCATTGTAAATAAGACAACATATGAAGTGATGTATAATAGGAAACCAAAATTAGCACACATGCACATATTTGGAGTCACTGCAGACGTACACATACCTAAACAAGTAAGAAGAAAGGGAGAAAACGTATCCAGAAGACTCAGATTTATGGGATATGAGACAGGTACAAAAGGATACAGATTCATTGATAATAATAACAGATTTATAGTTTCCAGAACAGCTGTGTTCCATGAACAGGCCAACTGGTCTAAAATACATCTTAATGAAATATTCCCAAGCAACAACACAGATACAAAACCCCAAGAAAAAAGAACTATAGAAAAGCAAAATGACAACAAACATAGAAACAAAACCAAAACATGGACAAACAGTCAACACAAAATAAAGACAGATACATTAACAAAAAAGGAAGCAAGATATTTGCATGATAATAATAGTAAACCTGAAAAAACAATTAGAAACACCAGAAATCAAATGCCAAATAAGTACAAGGATTATATAATGCATATGAACGGAGAATCAACGACACCTAATACATATGAGGAAGTGTTAAAACTTCCTCCTAAAGAAAAAGAAAAATGGGAATTAGCAATGACAAAAGAGATGGAAAGTTTACAAGGATTAGATGTATTTACACCTGCAATTGCACCAAAGGACAAAACTATTATTGGCACTAGGTGGATATATAAAATTAAAAATTTAGAGGGAGGCAATACTCTATACAAGGCTAGATTAGTTGCACAAGGTTATGCACAGAAATATCCCGAGGATTATACTGACACATACTCCCCCACGGTAAGAACTGAGAGTGTCAAAACAGCTCTAGTTGTAGCATCAGCACTCAATCTCGATGTATTCCAATATGACATACAGACTGCGTATTTACATGCAAAATTAGATAAGGAAATATATGTAAGAGCACCTCACAGTCAATACACAAACAAGAATGAGACTTGGTTATTAAACAAAAGTTTATACGGGTTAAAACAATCTGGTAAACGATGGTATGATTGTTTAGTAAAAGTACTTAAAACTATGGATTTCAGTGCTACTACTGCTGATAACTGTTTCTTTGTTAAAAAGGGTGATGATTACATAGAATTTGTATTGATCTATGTGGATGACATTTTGTACATAGGTAAACATAAAGAAAGAAGAGAAACATTTGTAACAAAGCTAAATGAACATTTTTCACTGAAATCTTTAGGCAAAGTAAATAAGTATCTTGGTGTTCAAATTAGTAAAACTAGAAGGGGATTCAAGCTTTCTCAGAGAGATAAAATCATAGAGCTCTTGAACAAATGTAACCTAAGCGATGCCAAACCCTGTGACACTCCTATGCAGACTGACTTTCTAAGGAATGCAGATGAATCATCCCCTGAATTCAAAGATAACACATTCTATAGATCAATCATAGGCTCCCTTCTTTACATTTCCAATTGGACCAGACCTGATATCGCTTTACCCCTCAATTTGTTGTCCAGACATGTCAGCAAACCAACAATGTACCATTGGGAAGCTGTCAAAAGGATATTAAGATATTTAAAGAATACCTTAGATTTTTGTTTGATATTAGAGCCTAATAATGTCAAGGAGCCAAACCTCACATGTTACGCAGATGCAGATTGGGCTGGAGACACTTCATGCAGAAAAAGTACATCTAGTTATATATTCCTCCTTAAAGGTTGTCCAATTTACTGGTACACTGGCAAACAAGATTTAGTGGCCACTTCAACAACAGAAGCAGAATATGTTTGTCTATCTAAAGCAGCAAATAACCTTGTATGGTTTAATGACTTAATTTCTGACATTTGGAAAAAACCTGCCTTGCCTTTTGTCATGCATGAGGATAATAAAGCGGCTATCAAAATATCTAGATCTGACACCATTGGACAAAGGTCCAGACATATAGATATAAAATTTAAACATGTGAGACAGTTATCTCAGGATGGATTTATTAAAGCGGTACATTGTGAGACATCAGAACAATTAGCTGACATATTAACAAAACCTTTGCCATCTAAGCAACATAAATACCTGACTTCTAAGTTATATGTTTTGTATTGTTCTGAATCTGAATGTAATTGGTGTAGCATATCGAATCGGCATTTAGAGGGGGATTTGTCACAAGTAAATGCCTTATTCTCCAATATGTAAATAGTATATGAACGGGATATCAGGGGTTAATTTATTCTTCACTTCTTAATGTATTCATACTTCACCACTCCCATATCTAGCTCCACCCATTGTATATATAAGGAGCTGCACGCACCCATTCCTTGCTTCTATCTGTGAATATTCAGTGAATATAGAATGCCTTGTGTAAATAAAGAGAGATATATTTGAACTATTAATTCTTAAATGATTTATTGAGTCTGATCCTGAAAACATTGCAACAGTTTGACTGAACTGATAGTTTTTATCACTACCAGTTCCCTCGAACTGGAGCGAATTGACAGCATTTCACCCCTGGTCTGACTCTATCCAGATCTCAGAAGGAACCTTTTTCCAGAGGGTGGCTGCTGCTACAGGGAAAATAAGATTCTGGACTCCCAATAAAGATATATAAAGATATATAAAGATACCAAGTCTGTTATTCTATATATTTGCTCGCACTTGGCAGGATTTTTAAAAATAATGCACTGTTTAGGATCATTACTATTATTTATGAACATAGACACTTTTGCCTGGAAATGCTAATTTGAATAAAGGGTCATGTTTTGGCGAGAACTTTCCTGCTATCATTAACTATATCCACCCTATCTAACAGTGTATATTTTTGTCATTGTCAAATAAATCTCCATTGGTACTGTGAATTATTTTATTTATTTGCCTTGCTTGGACCTTCTGTTCTTCATACACAATGGGAAGGACTGCTTTGGGAAAAGCAACTAATTAAGATTAAGTGTGACATGTGAGTTAGCATAAGTGTATGTATGAGAATGTGGTAGAGGCTGAGTAGGAAGAACAAATAGTATCGTCAACACTGAAACTCTCAGGGATGCATGTAAGGAGAAATATAGAAATCTCGGAATGAATGAGAGAATACCCAAGCATATTAAACTTTATAATCTTAAATTAAAAATTTTCTGGAATGTTAGAAGAAATATCCATCTGGTTCAGTTCCAAGCCGGGAGAAAGGCATTCAATTATCTTTCTAATCAGCCTCCATGTTTCCACTGTCTTTCTCCCAGTTGGAGCTGAACCAGATGGATATTTCTTCCAACGGGAGTTTGGCTCCATAATCTGATTTCTATTGCAAATGTCACACTATCAACTAACCCCAAGGTGAGAAGGTTCCTGAACTCATTCAGAATTTTTCTTTGTTAACTTGGGGTATATTGATGGGAGCTGGATATCTAAAATTCCAAACTGTTCGGGATGTTGGATAATTATTATTCTCTTCCTGTCTAAAGAATCTGATTCCTCAATTCTGTTCCTCAAAATAGAAAGGCAAGCTATTTTAAGTTTTCCTGCAGTTTGCCTCACCAGTGCAACATTTATATTTGGGATTTCCGCACCGAAGGGCAAAAATTAGAGCCATTTTGCATAATCTGTACACTTAATTACCATCTGCTATGTTGTGTTTCACTGTGCTGCTCTGGATTAAATGGCAACTCTTTAAAATAAAAGTTATCCCTTAAAATATGATCTACAATTAAGAGTTATAAAATGGTGAGTTACCAACACTTGAAATAACACCTCCTGAATAAACCAGAGTTATTTTTTTTCCAGTGCCAGCTGCTTTGGGGGTTATTTCTGCTTCATTCCTGAATATTAATATAGGAAACATGTTTTAAATAAAATGTTGCTTCAGTCAAAATAATAATAATATGTCATATGTTTCAGGATGTCCCTTCCTGCAAATTATTAGAGGAAAACATTAATATTGTAGTGTATTTTAACAATAATTTTGCTGAACAGGATGAAATGAAACACAGATTGTTCTGATAGTACAGACAGCTGGGGTATTGGCTCAGCTGCTTTGATCATGGAAAAGAACAGTACTGGTAGGAGGTGTCAAACTTTCCCTTTAAAAAATGGGTTGGGGGAAATTAATTTATTTCATATACAAGCTAGTAGCTGGAGGGGATCATCTTATTTATTTTCTTGAATTGTTAAAATAGCTTGTGTACTTTCTATTATGTGGTCACGTAGGCACTCCAGAAAGTGCTGTAGAAGAAGCTGCCTGTGTGCAAAGAATCTACACTACTTTAAAGACAATTTGAACCAGCAAAGATAAATGAAGGGTATCTCAGACACAATGCCCTGGAATCCCACAGAGATATAACCTTGGCACATCATTCATGACTAAAATAAGTTCAAATTCCAAGCAGTCAGGTATATATTTATGGAGATTTTTAGAAATCAAACAAGACCAAAAATCTGGCCAGAAAAAGTATACATTATTTTTGTATTGCCCCAGGCATCTGTTGATAGATATGGGAAAGGTCACTGTGATTAGGAAAGGAGGAGCAAGAGACCTGAGAAGGATAAAAGTCATAGTAGATTGAGATTGCAAGAGGGAATGGTCCGAGCAGGAAGATCCCCCTGGAACCTTCTGAAGCAAAAACTAGAAAGATGACCAATCAAAAGAAGGGATGACTATAATTAAGGGCCTCTGAAGTCAATAAAACTGAAGCTTGTAGGTCACTTGAACTTCAACAGCTGATCAAATTCTGGGCTGCAAGTGATTAGTTCCAAAGGTTAGCATTCACTTACATAACTTTTCAAACCTATTTGACTTACTTTGCCTCCTTTTGTAACTGTCCACAACACCTGTAACTTCTGCTTTTTGCTTCTGTGCATTTGAGTTTGGGACGCACCCAAGCCAAGCTTTATATCCCAATTTGTTGATCTATCTATCTATCATCTATCTATCTATCTATCTATCTATCTATCTATCTATCTATCTATCATCTATCTATCTATCTATCTATCTATCTATCTATCTATCTATTCTTTCTATCTATTCTTTCTATCATCTATCATCTCTCTTTCTCTCTTTCTCTCTCTCTCTCTCATCTATATCCATCCATCCACTCACAATGCCTTTCTCTTCAATTTATCTCCACATTTAGAATCCTAAATTGCATTCCATGCAATATAGCTGGAGAACTGAGCAAACTAGTGAGTCCCATACTTTATTATGCTTCCAGGATGCAGGAATAAACTTGGCATTTATTCTAACCTTATATTGAAGCTTATCTGCCTAAATGAACTCTTGGTTATATAGAATTTTTAAAGACCTGTTTGGATTTTGTCTAGCTGAGCCCTAGAATGCTTTGGACTGGTATTTACAGAGTGATAGGTAAAGGTTTCATATGTAATGGAGTTTGTGGTCTCAAGAGCGATATGATTGTACATATTAAAATAAAATGTTGCTTCCTGTTTCTAGGACCAGTGTTATAATGATCAGGTATGGATATGCACTGTTGATATTTATTTCATCCCATATTCTCTATCTATTAGGTTTTGATATGAAATCCATACTACAATAAAATCAGCCATATAGCATTGCTTGAGTTTGTTAAATCCTTGTCTCACCATTAAGTCAATGAGAAAACTAAAATTTCTTTTTAGCCTCAGTTAGCCTGGTTTCTAACATTAGACTGCATTAGATTAGTCTAATACTTTGCTAATGTGAAGTACTTCATGTGATAAGATATCAAACTGGATCTGTCTATTTTTAAAGCTTCTATAACCTTCAGATCTTCATTTTATACCCGTGATGGCAAACCTATGGCACGCGTGCCGGAAGTGGCACGCAGAGCCATCTCTCTGGGCACGCGAGCCATCAATCTTTGCTCTTCCAGGTTTTAGCACACTGGCCAGCTGGTCTTCACATGCATGGGAGCACTGGAAACCAGAAGAGCAGCCACCTGGTGCAGATGTGCGTGCCAGTAAGATGATATGCCAGTTTCTGGCACACACATGCGCACCAGTCACTTGGTCTTCCAGTTTCTGGCATGCATATGCACCCGAAGACCAGCTGGATAGTGTGCATGCATGTGTTGGAAACTGGAAGATCATCTTTCCAGTGCGCACATGTGCATCAGGCAGCTGCTCTTCTGCTTTCCAGCGCTCTTGCGCATGTGAAGACCAGCTGGCTGGTGCACCAGAACGCGGAAGAGCAAGGGGCGATGGCTCGCTGCTCTTCCAGTTTCTGGCATGTGGGTGCGGGCGCCAAAAAGGCTTGCCATCACTGTTCTATGCCCAATTTAGCAAAGGGCAAATGGGACTTATTGTAAAGCATCCAAGCCAGGCTTTATATACAATGAAGTCCTTGATTCCGGGATACAATGATGATTGAAAACAGCCTATTCGAAAATATTATTTGTTCTCCTTTCCCAAGACCATATTTCTTAAAAAGCAAAATTTGGTATGAAAATGCATATCCTATTTTCTACTACTTTACACATTTAGTAGTTTCTCTGCACTTTAATACTGACTGAAGTCTTAAAATGCAACCTCTGAGTACCAGATTGTGGTGGAAGGGAAGCAGGATCATTATGAATATGCTGGGCGATGAAACTTTGGCTCTTTATAAAGTAGATTTGCTATTGAGCAATTAAATCTTCCCATAAAAATTACTTGTAACTCACTGCAGTAACTTTTTAAAAAGAGATTGATGTGTTCACAAACAATGACAAATTTTATGTCTCGGTCTTCCTTCTGATTACTTATAACATCTGTGTGTGCATTGAAAACATTCCGCCTTTGTACAGAAATCAAATTCTTTATCTCAACAATGCTCAAGGCTGCATTCATATTGCTACACATTTGGGAGTACTATGGAATTGAATTCTGAGCAGAATGCACAAGATCATGTTATCTTCTACACTATGCAATAAATGATTGCTGTATCATTTGAAAAAAATAATGTCGATCCTTCACAATTCCTTTCTTACCTTATCAGCTTTCCTACAGGTAAAGAATTTGTTCCATCTGAATTTTATCAGAAATTAATAGCTTCTGTTATTATGTTTAACTTTTCTAATTACATTGTGACAAAAGAAAGTAATTATTTAGGTTTTTCTGCTGCAAGTGTATAGTCACTATAATATATGCAGGTATTCCTCAATTTATGACCACAACTGGAAGTGGAATTTCTGTAGCTGAGTGATGTGGTTATAAAGTAAGATGTCATCTGACGACCACTTTGATTTTGGTTAGCAACAACTATCCCAGCACTCACTGTTGCCATCGTTAATTGTGCATTGTGAGTTGTTAAGTGGATACCTACCTCAGTTCCAGCCAATCTGGACTTGGTTCCTCCCAGTCCAGAGCCTCAGTAACATAAAGGACTGCCTCTGTCTCCACCCTCTGCCAATCTTCCCCTCCCATCTCTTCCCTTTTTGCTGCAGTCTGACTTGAAGATCACATGACGCTAGAATTGCTTGACACAACTTGAGAAGCCACCCAGTACAGATCCAGATGCAGCCTCACTTGTCATCTTGCCTCCCTGTGGTCCATCTACCTAGCTGACTTTGGCTGTCTCCTTGCTCCTGCTGCTGTCAAGAGGTGCCAGTCTGGAGGTTAGACTTCACACTGCACCATGGCTCTGGGGCTGCACAAAGAAACCCAGGAGCACCAAAAGACCCTTTACATCATGCTTCTGGGCAAGGCTGGGTTTCATACTATGACTCAGATGTTAATTTTTTGCAACATCAGAGCCATAGCATGCTAAAAAACCCTTTTGCACCATAATCTTGCGCTGGGCTGAGACTAGGTTTCACACTATGCTTTGTCTCAGAGGCTACCACTTCAGCCTGGTCCATCAAAAGCCACAGTTGCCACAGCCTCAGTCTCATGTAGAAACTGCAAGGCACAACCTGGGGAAAAAGCTTCATTTGGCCAGTTTGTGGAATAAATTCATCATAAAAGTATAGAGCCAAGCCAGGAGGAAGGTGTTTCTTTATATAATCTCTGTTGGAAAGACTCTCAGACATAATTATATTGTCTTTTTTAAATGAACTTTTAAAATTATAGGACTGATGGTACAATCCTACAGATTGAGTATATTGTCTGAAAGGTTTGGGAACTGGCAATAATTTTTATTAGAAGTTTTAAAGAGAGCTTAAAACTAACACAAACTAAAACAACATAGAAATAAGAAAGAAAGAGGAGAAAAATAAAAGCCCAGTAATAAAGAAAAAAATGAAGAAATCGAAAAAAGCTTCTGATTTCTTCTGCAGCAAACATAAATATGATTTCAGCATTTTCTCTTACTCTACGATTAAAAAATACCTCTCTTTGTTCTATTATCCATTTATTTTTTAACCATCAAAGCCACATAAATGCATCATTTTTCCATTTCCAGCAAAAATGTATAAGGGGTTTCGAGTCAACCATCAATGTAGATATCGTCTTTTTTCTTATCAAGTTAATTTAGTCATCTCTCCAAGCTCCATCAACTATGCTAAGCATTCCTCCATTGTGGTTCATGTTGAACCTTTTTGCATTTGAATATATAATAATTCTGCAGCTGTTGTTATATGCAAAAGCAAAGTTCCATTATGTTTTTTTAGTTGCATGTCTATTAGTCCCCAGAGAAACAGTTTTAGTTTTAGTTGCACTTCAATTTTTAAAATCTTCTGAATGAATATATGTGGAACTGAAGGCACCATTTAATGCTGGTTCCACTCCTACTTAAACGAGTGGGTCCAGTCTGTAGTGGCAGCATGAGAGAGACCCAGCCCTTAGCTGCTCCTCGAAGGGGTGCCAGAAGGCAGGTTCTCTTGTCTATTCTGTTTTACATCTAGATGAAATCACTTGGAAAGTCTTACATTGATTTGGGCAGAGGTGTCATCAACATGCTGATGATACCCTGTTATATATTTCAACTTTGGCCAAATGTGAGAAGCTCTAGCAGATGTCCCAACTCAGAATCTAGAGATGTTCAGGATTGGATGAGGAGAAACGCTTGGATTGAGCCTGAGCATGATGGGGTGGGTATTAATTTGGGAGCTTTTTATTTCAAAATATAGACTACTTCTAGTCTAGGTGGATTGAGAAAGCACGTACATTTCATAAAGAAATAAATATAACAAATAAAATCTACAAATACAAGAGAAGGGGAATATCACAAAATGAAATAAGGATGAGATCAGTTGTCTCAGGCTGTCATGAAACAGCGAGAAGTAAATTTGCATTTCTACTTAATAGGAACTGGGTTGATTTTCAGTGCTTGGTGTTTTTGCTGAAAAACAATTGCCCACCCTTGACTGATGAAGGAGGCCAATGTGGTGTTCCCTTTTAGTTCAGGCTAAACATTCTTTCTGGCAAATGAGAGGGGAAGGAAAATGTGGCTGGGTGAAAGTTTAAAGAGATATTTCATGTCTGTATGGAGGCCTTCTTCAAAGCTGCTACACAAAGCAACATTGTGGCTCCCATCTTCCTGGGAACAAAATCTCTGGGCTATGGGTACTTTCAGGAGATGGGAGAGGCTTCTGAGAATGGGCTGGATGGAATAAGATGGAGTCAAGCCAAGGAATGGAGGAGTAAATTAGAAATGTCATGTGCTTTGGGGAGCTCAACCTGTAGGTACAATCTGCCATCTTCCATCTTAAATCACTATCAGCAGTGGATTATGTTTTGCATAATTTATAGTTTTTGCAAGTTAAAACCTTGATTTATTTTTCTCCCCCTCCCCCAAGGGTCCTGTGTTCTAAGTTTCTGTTTGGGACTGTTTTCTTGCATCCTTTATTGCAGTGGTGAAACGCACTTATCTTCGCTACCGGATTGGAAATTGAGCACGCATGTCTCTTCTGCGCATGCGCAGAAGGTCAAAAACAGGACATAATGATGTTCCGGTGGGTGGGCGGAGCAACCTGACGCCAGCCCTACCAGCTCGCACGAGCCAGATAGATCTGGCCAGATTTCACTGCTGCTTTGTTGCTTTTTTCTTCTTTTGTCCTCCATGCTATATTGTTTTTCTGTAGCAGTACAATTAAGGCACAGAACTCATTGCATCCTATCTGCCAAAGCTTGGTTCTTCTTGTTAACTATGTTTCTTTTGTGCAAATGTGCACTTAATGAATACAGGAAATTCAGAATAGGGATCTCTATAGAATGCTAAGATAACATGGGTTTAGATGTTATCCCCAAGCAATCGAAGCCTACATACTGTTTGTTCATGGCCCTCCTTTTTATAATTGAATAGCTAAAGTGGAAAACTGTCAATTGAAGGACTGTAGGTCCCTTTGAGAGTTATGAGCTGCCCTTACCCTACTCATATGTTTCAGATGAAGAAGTATACAGTACATTTTGTTGAATACTGCATTGGAAGCATTAAAAGCATTTCCAAATCATTCATGTGTCCAGGGGTGAAATACTCCCGGTTCTGACCGGCTCGGGCGAGTAGGTAGCGATAGCGGTGGGCAGTTCTGAGAACTGGTAGCAAAAATTCCTGCCCCCGCCCCCCATGCCCAGCTGAGCCGCATGATCATCAGAGCCTTTTTTTCCTTTTAAATGGCTCTGACCAGCCAAGCTCTGATGATCCAAGCTGAGTTGCCTGCTAATCAGGCAACTCAGCTTGGATCGCCAGAGCCATGTAAAAGAAAAAAACTTTTTTCTTTTTAAATGGCTCTGATGATCCCTCCCCCTCCCCCCCCTCAGCTTGCTTACCTTAGCTGCTGGTCGCAACGCCTTGCTGTAATCCCTGCAATCAATTGCATCAGAAAGCAACTGAATCTCCCTGCCTGCAATCAAGCAGGCAGGGAGTTGTGGACTTCAACTCCCAGAATTCCTCAGCCAGCAAAGCAAAGCTGGCTAAGGAATTCTGGGAGTTGAAGTCTACAAGTCTTAATGTTGCCAAGGTTGGAGACCCCTGTTCTATTGGGTAAGTTTTTTCCCCCTTTGGGAGCTTTTACAAAATAGTTAATTGGGTTTTTTTTTTTTGTTTTTTTTTTTGTTTTTTTTTAGACCTAGCCATTTAAAGTTTAGGAAGTTTTAAATTTAGCTGCTTTTATATAAAAATAAAAATAAATAAAAATAAAATAATATTTGTGCAGCTTTCTGAGATTTAGTGTGTTTCTGTAGTGTTTCATTCTAACTACAAAAACACACAAAATCTCACAAAGCTGTATGTGGAATTTTGTGTGTGTAAAGTGTGAAAGTTGGTCTTTTGGGCTTTTTGTGGCTGTGTGAGGTTCCTGCTTGTTGAAGGGGCCATTTTGGATCTAGCACAGCTGCTTTTACATTGTGGGTGAGCCAGTTGTGTTGTGTTGTGTTCTGTGTGTGTAAAGTGTGAAAGTTGTTTTTTTGGACATTTTGTGGCTATGTGAGGTTCCTGCTTGTTGCAGGGGCCATTTTGGATCTAGCAGAGCTGCTTTTATATTGTGGGTGAGCCAGTTGTGTTGTGTTGTTTTGTAGGTTAAAAAAGGGCAAAGAAGTGACATTGCCTTGGCCATGCCCACCTTACCAACAAGCCACGCCCTCCCAGTCACCTTACCACCAAGCCACGCCCACAAATTAAGCCACGCCCACAGAACTGGTAGCAAAAAATTTTAGATTTCACCCCTGCATATGTCCTCTTTATTATCACTAGATACATAAATATTGATTTAAAAAGTCAGTATCCTGACTTTTTAAATCAAGAAGTGTGTGGTTGTATGTGTGTGTATATATACATATATATGGAAAATGATTTATTTATTTATTTATTTATTTTGTCACATTTCTATGCCGCCCAACTCCCAAGGGACTCTGGGCGGCTTACAACAGAGAATAAAACAATGCAATAATATCCCATACAAAAGTTAAAAGAAGACATTAAAACAAAACGTTAAAACACATACACTCCAATCTGTGGCTGGGTCTCGCAAGATCACTATAACGAGATCAATGGCCCCAGGCCTGCTGGAAGAGCCAGGTTTTCACTGTTTTCCGGAAGGCCAATAGGGTGGGGGCGGTCCGGACTTCAGGAGGTAATTGGTTCCAGAGAGCCGGGGCAGCCACAGAGAAGGCCCTCCCCTGCGGGCCCACCAGCCGACCTTGTTTAGCTGACGGGACCCAGAGGAGACCGACTCTGTGGATCTTACCGGTCGCTGGGAGCTATGTGGTAGAAGGCGGTCTCAAAGATAGCCTGGTTCTGAGCCATGTAGGGCTTTAAAGGTAATAACCAACACCTTGAATTGTGCCTGGAGATCGATAGGGAGTGCATCTCCCGGAGAATTGGTGTAATGTGGGTGTATCTAGGTGCACCCACTATAACTATAAGATGATGGCTTAGAAATAACTGTCTTTGGAATTGCAGCACTGTAAACATATTTTTATACAGATTTTATTGAGTCTCTATCATCCCTGATCATCTTTCATTTATCCTGTAAAGAAAGGCTTGATGCTGCCTAAACCACAAATATCAGACCCAGAATGGAGTATTTGGTACCAGTAAGCAAAATAACAGACATGGCAATTAGAGGCAACTTATTTCAATTTTCCATTTTCTTCCAATTATCTTTGCCATTTTTGTTCCTGAGTCTTCTAAAAAGTACAATAAATCTTTGGCTTTTTGATCATCAAAGTTTCAGCATATTTGTTCTGGTCCAAGTAGACAAGGATAATCATCAACAATGTCTTTCAGAGCTTTATTTTTTTCTCTTAGAAATAAATCAGTACCAAACGGCCCGGCATAGACAAAGATAACATTTAGCCATAGAGGTTATAAATCAGGCAATAATATGCAAACAGTAGAAAATCTCAGAATTTTTCTTGCTGTGATGAATGTAAGACAACTAGAAAAGACTTGTGGAGGATTGTTTTTGTACCTGGTAACTGCAAGACAACTATTATATACACAAAGATGGAAAGACTCTGAAATATATGCAATGGAGGAATGTCTGCTAAATATGACAGAATTTGCAAAGATGGCAAAAATGACTTATTTGGTTAGGAAAAGAAAATAATATCAGTGGTGGGATTCAATTTTTTTTACTACCGGTTCTGTGGTTTGGTGGGCATGGTTTGGTGGGCATGACATGACATGGCATGGCATGGCATGGCATGGCATGGCATGGCATGGCGGGCATGGCAGGAGAAGTATACTGCAAAATCCCCATTTCCTCCCAATCAGCTGGGACTCAGGAGGCAGAGAATAGATGGGGGCGGTGCCAGTCAGAGGTGGTATTTACCAATTCTCCAAACTACTCAAAATTTCCACTGCCGGTTCTCCAGAACTGTCAGAACCGGTCAGAACCTGCTGAATACCACCTCTGAATAACATTTGTTAGTGACCAAAAACCCTTTTTGGAATTTTTGCTGGAAACTGGGGGGGAAAATGAACTTGTGCTTTATAGGTTTTATAATTAGAAATGGTAGAATGCGGAACGAAGGGAGCCATGATGTGACACACAGAGAGAAGATAACATAAATGCATTTGTAATTGCTTTAAAGATAAGAAACCTCTTCTTTGTCTTTTTGTCTTTTTCTCTTTCTTTTCTTTTTTTTCTTAAGTTCCTCTCCTTTCTTTTTTATTTACTTGTCAGTTTTCTTTCATTTTTAGTTACATTTACATAGTTTTATTTGCAAAAAAACTTTCTAAATAAAAAAAATACTTTTTAAAAAAGAAGAGTGCTCTTGCCTGAATTCTAGCAGTGAATCTCAATGGGCCAGTGTGTGTTGACAGCAAAAAAAAAAAAAAAAAGGAGCCATTACTGTGTATTGTGTACCAAGATTAGGGCCTGGTGGCTCAGCAGACCGATAGCATTGTGATTAACACCAGCTGTCTGCAATTACTGTAAGTTCGAATCTCTCCAAGGCTCAAGGTTGACTCAGCCTTCCATCCTTTCTAAGGTAGGTAAATTGAGGACCCAGTTTGTGGGGGCAATAAGCTGACTTTGTATAAATATACAAAAGTATGAAGGCTATTGCTTAACGCATTGTAAGCCGCCCTGAGTCTCCGGAGAAGGGCGGCATATAAATCAAATTAAAAAAAAAAAAGATTAAAAAATCAGAATCCCCAGAAATGGGAGACAGGGGAAGGTTGGCTTAAATGAGGATCTGGTCCCAAAGTAGAGAAGTTGCTTTCAACAAGGGTGGAAACTTAAGTCTACAAGTCTTAAAGTTGCCAAGGTTGAAGACCCCTGTTCTGGAGCAAGGGCCCCTGTCTTGGTTGATTAAAGAAGCTGATTGCATTTCTTCTCAAGGAGACATACAGACCACTGTTTTTTAAACTGCTGTGACTCAGCAATTGGCCAAATTCTGGATCCATCTCTCCATTATTACAGACAACACCCAGCTCTATATTAATCATGGAATTGATTAATATAGAGCCTCCTCCTTGGCTCTCCGGTCCAGGAGGGCGATTTATCAGGTTCTGCTCCACAGTTTCAGAGTCCAAGGAGCCAATAACACAGCTATTTCTTTTAAAATGTTCTATTTCCAGAATATTAGGATTCCAGAAGTCCATTATACTGCCAACAATGCTTTATGCTAGATGAATATTTTATTAATGTTACTTAAATGTACAATTATCTACATAAAGAAAAAGAGGTCAGGCTGTTTTAAAGTTGACAAAAAATAATTACCTTTGTTTCTTGCAAATGAATCTGGACTACTAGTCCTTTCTTTTCACTGCTGGATACTCATTCCACTTCAAACATTACCTCATCTTTCAAAACAAAGGCTTTTACGGAAAACTGACCCCTATGCAAGAAATATTATTCATGCAAGTACCTAAGTATTTCTGTTTTATCACATTATAATTTCTAATAGGGTGCTGTTGCTAAAAGGATTCTATTAGGTTTTAGGAACTGCTTCTCTTATAAGTAGATATGAGGAAGGAATCCATCTGGTTTCCACTGAAAACTAAATTGAAATTTAAGTTAGTCATGAATGAACTCCCAGTATTTCAGTGAGAGTTGTTGAATGAACAGAATCCTAAATTCAGTCCCATTGACTCCCCTTCGTTTATGGGTGAGTGTGTATAGACCTACAACTTGAACTCAATATCTAATATACTACTGAATATGAAACACAGATGAAAGAAATATTATACCATCAGCCGTTCCATAGTCAATTTTCAAGAAATATGTACTATTGGAGTATTTGAGATCAATCAATCAGTTTTTTATTTATTACACTTCCATTCAGAGAAGATTCTATCAAAAGCTCCCTTAAGTTTCTCCTATAGTAACAATCTTGTGAAGTTATGATTTACCAATCCCATCAAATACCTCAATAGTACTTTATTGTATGTGGGATAGAGGAAGTCATATCAATTTCACTCATAGAGATGAAAAAAGCTCCATATCCCTTAAACACTATACATTACCTGTGACTGTTTACTATGCAAAACTATCATTCTGTTCATCCTAACTCTCATCAACCTACTCATCTTCTTCATTGGCTTTATCGTCATCATCATCATCATCATCATCATCATCATCATCATCATCATCATCCTGAAGTACATAAATCTGTGTGAACAAGGAAAGAATCCAAAGGAATAAAGCTACAACCCAGTGCTCCCCCAACAAAAAGGAAGACGCATATTACAGCAGCTCTAAAAGTCATTTAATGCAAGGTTGTTATACAACTGATGTACAGATCACTAGTCTTCATATGTAAAGATTATATTGCCCCTAGGGAATATCCCTAGAGAGAAATAACACTGCATTTCTAACAAACATCTTTGCATACCCATTATATTTCAAGTGCAATATTTTAGAGGCTACAGTTATCATAATTAATGCCTGGGTATTGTTCTGCCATTTTAATTACTGATATAAATTAATCCACTTCTCCAGTAACCTTGTGTCTCTGGTACTACAAAACATATTTCACTCCCTCTACTGGAAATCTTTAAAGATGGATTTCCATTGCTGTGGTTTTTAATTCAGTCTTTAATTTGTACCTACATGAAGTTGTGTGGACTCAGAGGTTAAACATGATGATGTCTGTTTAACACTGAAATAGGAGATTCTTGCTATTCAAAAACCAGAAGATTATTAGAAGAATCTTTAGCTTGGTTTCATTTCCTGTATATACTTACATGCAACACCAACTCTCGAATTTTTAACAAAAATATCATGAAAAATGCATGTATTTTTATCTTTTATGATGGTAAGAGTTACCCTGTGATAAGATGGGAAGCCAATAAATGTTATAAATAAACAAACAAACAAACAAACAAATAAGGTACTGAGTTCAAGTTATAGATCTTATCTGTTTGTTTGTTTGTTTGTTTATAACATTTATTGGCTGCCCATCTTATCACAGGGTAACTCTTACCATCATAAAAGATAAAAATTGTATAAACTAAAAACATGAATAAATTAATATACAGACTTTTTGGAAAATAAGCCAAACCTAATTTTGGGGGTGTATTTTGGCACTTAAAATTCTTGGCTAATCTGCAAGTATATACAGTTGGCTCTTTGGTTTGTCTCAGTGCTTGTGTGTGGGGAAAATTCTGAAAACGTTCCATCCTAATATATGGATGAGTCCAGAGTAGTTGAGACATTTGGTCAATCAGAATCTACATGTTTCAAAAAACTAATTTGGAAAAAGTTATTTGGAACCTGTAGGGTTTAATAATTCAACAAATGAAATTACTTTTGAACAATTTTCAAAGTACACACAGTCCAATTGCCTTGTGTGTTGTATTGCCTCTTTAGGAGAAATGTGTGGAACTCACACTTTGAATTCACAACAAAGGGCCATGGAGGATCAGCACACACTCTTTTTTTCTTGGAATCTGGATGATAGAATTACTGATTTTTTTTGCTGATAGATATTCAATTGTTCTTCAATTATTGTATGGTTGAATTAAGCCCTGATGGCACAGTGGTTAGAATGCAGTATTGCAGGCTAACTCTGCCTACAGACAGAGTTCGATTCTGACCAGCTCAAGGTTGACTCAGCCTTCCATCCTTCCAAGATTGGTAAAATGATGACCCAGATCATTGGGGGCAATATGCTGATTTTGTAAACCACTTAGATATGGCTATATAGCACTATAGGGTGATGTATAAGTTTAAGTGCTATTGTTATTGTTATTGCCTATTAGGAATATTGTCTACTATTTAAGATATTTTTGTATTCTGTGGTCATAAAAGGTGAATTCTGGTTCCTGGGCTAGGAAAAATAGAGTAGACACTAACTGCCAATGAAATCAAAACTGGTTAGCTCATCTGGGCATTGAAAGTCTTAAAGATGTAGCAGCCTAAAACGTATTCAGTTTAGCCATAGAGGGAAAAAAGCAGCATGTAAAAGATCCAGAAAATTGTTGAAAACAAAACAAAAAAAAGTCCTGACATTTCCTTCATCCATGAAATTACTTTGGAACATAGAAAAGTGTGGCATTATTGAAACATTTTGCACTGTGATGTACAAGAAGGGCCTTTCATATCATTAATGTATGCATTAATTTAATTAGGAAAATATTTACTGCAGAGGGAAGAACATATTTATGTTTTAATTAATTTTTCTCCTATCAGTATTGTTTGTTTGTTTGTTTTTTAAAAAAATCATTCTAATATATAAGTAAACATAACAACCTGTTCTGGCTAAGATTATTCCATTGTAAAAATGAAAAATCAGGCAAATGTTGTGCACATTGCCCTCAATTCTTTGAATCATGTTGAAGTCATTCTGTATAAAAGCCAAGGTGCTGCTTCACGCAAAAGACACCATATAAAAAAACCCACACGTCTTGCATTCTAAAAACTAACTTATTTCCTGTTCTCTCCCAATGCATGTAAACTTACCAAAAAAGAAAGTCTGGGTGATTCAGAAGTCCTTAAACATTTATAAGCTTTCCTCAGAGGTAGGGCTCAGCTGAATGCTTGTTTTTTGAGCTTCAGTATACCCTCCTTTTAATATTTAATGGGTGTTCTCTCCCCCACACACACACCCCTCATGTTTTGCTTCTGTAAACTCTTCTCAAAATTGCTGAATTGTTGACCTTCTTCTGCTAAATGAGCTGTTCATCTGAATTAAACTGTGGGCCATCTGGAATCTCCTTACAATAAGGTAACCAAAGTTGGATCTCCAAATCACTCAAGTTCTCAGTGAAGCAGAAACGGAAACATTGCCTGGGTTATGACTTAGGATGGCTGTTCTCCACATTAGTGCTGGGTTGTGATTGCCATTTGTTGCAGTAGCACCTGAGTCAGTCCCCATCTGGGGAGACACAAAGTTCCTATTGCCGATAGCAGATGCCATTGCTGAAAGAAAATCATTGGCGGGCTGGTTCTGCTCCTTGACTGCAGCTGCCCCTCTTAGCTGCAGAACAGGGAGAGCTAGGAAGCATTAAATCTCTTTGCACTGGGCTGAGTTGTTTATCATTATTTCTATGGTAATTACAAACAGTAATAAAAGATGAAATCTTTGTGTTTGGCCTGAGGCTTTAGTGCCATTCCATTTACTTTCACTTAGAGTGGGAGAAGAGAAATATTCCTTATCTTTCCCTAAGCACTGAACACTTTAACTGGCAGGTCTCTCCCACACAGAGCCAGATATTATTAAGGATATCCTACATTTGTTCAAAGTGGAACCATTTCATTAAAAACATTACTTTAATATAGCAGAGAATTAACACATTTAGATGGATAATTATCAGAGAGAAACTGTTGAAGCTAGATGAGTGTTAATGCTCTCAGACAAAAGGACATTTTTTTCTTGACATTTTAATGGATTTTACGACATGGCAAATCCTCTCCCTCCCCCTCCCAAGGAAATTTGGACTATCTATCTCATTGTTTTAATGAGACTTCTTCATAGTTTCCCCTAGTTTTTAGGAAAGACATACATAAAATCATGTCAAATAAGGTTTCTATATATGGCTGTGAAAATTATCCCTTTTTATGAACCTGCTATAACTTTCATAGATGCTGTTTACAATCAAAATCTTGTTCAGGTGTTTTATCTTATTACGGTATACAAATGTAGTTAAGAAGGAGGACAGGAAAGTACAGAAAAAATTATGATGTGTCGGACAAGATCTGACAGATACTATTTTTAATTATGTCTCTTGATGATTTACAATGTCATGAAGTAAAAACCAAAATTATCAATATTAAAACAGAATTGGCTAAAGATAACAAAACCACAAGTTTCAGTATCCAGTTAAGAAAATAAATGTGTAGATAAGACCACAACTTTCAGTGACTTTACAGATAGTTTTTGCAGTGCTTCTCTCTCAATATTTCCAATTTTTGTTTTATTGAGGATTATGCTAGCTTTCCCACTTGACTTCTATGTCAAGGAGATTAATACTAGGAGATAGAGCTTTAGTTATTTATTTTGTAGTCTATCAGAAGAGATTTCAAATAATTTCTTGCTCATTTAAGGAAAATTCACTAGTCCTGCTGGCTTGCCAGAGGAGATATTTAAAGTCTACCTGTGCATTGAGTCTCCAGAGAAGTGTGAGGGGATAGCTAGCTTGAGTGAAACATCTCAAAGCTCTGTGAAGTACAAGGATATGGTTCCCAGTGCTAATTGGTAGTTTCTAATAAAAGTGGATTCACTGCACATTTCCTTTCCTGAGGAAGTCATCTTCTGTAAGGTACTGCAGTTGGTCAATCAACTTGATCCTTTGTGGATAGAGGTCATGGCCTCCACTGAACTGGACTTTGATGTCAAAGCAAAGTCAGTAGGTTTCTGCTTCATACATACCTACATCTGGTCATAATTTGGTAAATATCCTTGCTTTCCCTGCTTTAATAAATTCCATGAATGTAAGGTGGGCTGTTTTTAGTTGTTGTTATGATCTTTTTCAAAAATTGTGAAAATTGTGTGATAAGAAGTGATTCATCATGCAGAAATCTTTGATGCAAGATCTTCTCCCCAGGCTGACTGATCTACATCTCTACCCCCCTTAGAGACTGATTTGTGTAATCTAAAAAGGAGTTTTCCATTCCTTACCCCACCTTTTGTTTAGAAAGGAACCATTTTTTAAAAAAAAGTTACATGGGTTCCAAATGTAGTTTGTTTTGTTGCCCATGGTTATCTATATCTTAAGATTTGGAGGGGAGGGACTTATTTGACTTTGGGTAAAATACAGAATGCAGTGATGCGGTAGAACGTGTACTTGAAAA
This sequence comes from Pantherophis guttatus, assembly GCF_059756535.1. NCBI lineage: Eukaryota > Metazoa > Chordata > Lepidosauria > Squamata > Colubridae > Pantherophis > Pantherophis guttatus. Next base: position 199,684,290 of record NC_142064.1, on the reverse strand, counting down.
ATCCACAAACTGGAAAAGAAAACGCAACATATTGAGAGACCTATCCACCCCCAATATGACAGCCTAATCGTGATACATCACAAGAACAAGAAAAACACTTTATCTTTGTGAATGATTGACTTTATAGACTTAACATTGCCTGCACGTAAATGGCTCCATGTATATTAAGTAAAGATTTTGTCGTTAGGTGCACAATGGTCAATATTGTCAATTAGACTGTTTTTTCCTAAGCTTCCTAACAAATATATTTGCCTTAGTCACCAATGACCCTATGACTAATACACAAAATATAGATTTCTTTTGCTGATATGCTGTGGTCTGCAGCTCTTCAATCCAACTTGTCTACGGAAAGAAAAGTCACATTCAAGACATGCTGCTTTTCTTTTGGCAGTGAAATAGCAGGCAGAAACAGAGCCACACTGTGGCAACCACAACCTGTGTTTAACTCTGATCCACCCTTTATTTCTGTTTCCAGGGTGGTGCCCTTTTGTGTTGAAAGATTGCTAAGAACTGCGGGACTGTTCCTACCATCACCACGTTTATTTCTGAATGAATAGAAGCAGTTATTGGGAAAGATAATACAGTCCTTGTTCCAGAAACCAAAAAAGAACACCAGGGGTGAGTCCCCACTAGCTTTTTCTTGGCCTATGGCCTAGAGAACTGTAAAGTACAGCATAACTCCTCCTAAAAGGATAACTCCAGGGGAGGCCAACATTGCTCATAAATCAGAGAAATAAAGCCTGATGCAATATTAAAGCTGTATAAATACATTCCTCAGCTTCATAGGACTGTCTTTTGCTTGCTCCAAACTCTACAGAAAGATGCCAAGAGAGGCTAGATCAATGCTGTGATGCACATATAGTTTGTTCTGAATGCCATCTGCTCCTTTTATTTGTTAAGGAATAAATTCTCTCTTGCCCTCTATTGTTATTGCTATTGTTATTCAGCTAATTTTTTTGCGTATGCTTTACAAAATCAAAACAGAGCAGCAAGAGCAATACTCTGGAACCCCAAAATCCCCCATGCACCCTCCCTCCCCAAAAGGAAGCTTTTCTCTTCAGGGCCAGGAGCCCAAATCTAAACACAGGGAAGTTTCAAGGAACTGTGCATCAGATGTAGTCAGGATGAAGATTGGCAAGATCTAGTCCGGCACGCTCCTGTCCACCAACAGCTGGATTAATCAAGGTCTTCAAGGTCTTCGTTTGAGGATCAAGTTCCAAGAGGGCAATCCACAGGAGAAAAAAAGAACAGATAGCAACAAATGGAATAAAAAGACACGGCTAGAATTTGTATGCTATTTTAGGAAGATAAGACTAGAGTTTCTAACAGGTTGGGCAAAACAGAACAAAGGCAATGGAATGGAACTGTCAGGTATAAGACCTGGAATAGGTTTTGGTGAAGCTATAAGGCCAGATATGATAGTTTACCATAATATATAGCTATAATCCTCCATTCAATGGTAGGGGTCAAAGGGGAATGGAAAAATTCATATAGAATCACAGAAGTGTCCACCTACTGAATTCCACTGTGCATACTTACATATTCAGATAAAAGACTCAGTTATATATGCACAGATTCATTTCAATAATTAGAGGGATGATATTGAGAATCACTTTCTAAAGACATTTCTATTCTTTTAGACAGTGATCATGCTTTGAATATGGGCCTGTGTTATGCATCTAGCTTTTTAAAGTAAGAACTTCTGTATAACTTGGGCATGCATTCCTTAGTCACCATCTGATCAGCTTATCTGAGTGCATACCAATGAATCATTAGAAACATTAATCAATCTCTATTATCATTGCAGTTTTACACAGCATGGAATAGAATAGATGTTGCCAAGCTTTCTTCGCCGCGGTGGCGGTTGATACCCCTAAGCTTATGGTTATGGGGGATTTCAACCTGCCGTCCGTGGGTGAGACGTCAGAGATGGCTCGGGAGTTCATGGCTTCCATGACAGCTATGGACCTGACCCAGTTAATTCATGGCCCTACCCACACAGGGGGAAACACGCTGGATTTGGTTTTTGTCTCTGGACAGTGGTTGAGGGATCTTGATATAGGGGATATAGTTACTGAACCCTTGTCATGGTCAGATCACTCTCTCCTTCATCTCGACTTTCGAACCGCTGCACCCCGCCGCAGGGAGGCGGAGCCGGTCAGATGGTTCCGCCCCAGGCGCCTGATGGAACCTGACAGATTCCAGACGGAGCTTGGGCCATTTCCTGAGGTTCTGGCACACGCCTCGACTGGAGACCTGGTGGCCGCCTGGGATAGGGCGGCTGCTGGTGCTCTGGATCGGGTCGTGCCTTCGCGGCCTCTGACCCGGCGCCGATCTCAATTGGCTCCTTGGTTTACCGAGGAGCTGAGGGAGTTGAAGCGCCGGAAAAGACGCCTAGAGAGTAGTTGGAGGGCCAGTCTTCTTGAATCTGACCGGACACTAGTAAGATCCCACATTAGGAATTACTTAGTGGCGATAAAAGCAGCGAAATGTAGTTATTTTGCTGCTCTTATTGCGTCATCAGATAATCGCCCGGCCGCCCTCTTTAGGGTGACCCGCTCCCTGCTCCACCAGGAAGCGCGGGAGGACCCCTTGGAGGGTAGAGCCGAGGATTTTGTTCAGTATCTGTATGACAAAATCACTCAGATTCGGGAAGATTTGGACTCCGACTGGGTAGTCTCAGGGGGAGAGACAGGGGCAGGTCTTGAGAATGTTATCTGGGATGAGTTTGATCCTGTGACCCCTGAGGACGTGGACAGGATTCTGGGTAGACTGAACGCGACCACTTGTTTATTGGACCCGTGCCCTTCCTGGTTAGTACTGGCTTCCCGGGAAGTGACACGAGGCTGGCTCCAGGGGATTATAAACGCTTCGCTGAGTGAGGGTGACTTTCCCGCCGCCTTGAAAGAGGCGGTGGTGAGGCCTCTCCTCAAGAAGCCTTCCCTGGACCCGGCAATGTTGGTAAATTATCGTCCGGTCTCCAATCTTCGCTTTGTTGCGAAGGTTGTTGAGAGTGTGGTCGCGCAACAGCTCCCCCAGCACCTGGATGAAACGACGTATCTGGATCCGTTCCAGTCGGGCTTCAGGCCCGGGTACAGCACGGAAACGGCATTGGTCGCGTTGGTTGATGATCTCTGGAGGGCTCGGGACAGGGGGTGCTCCTCTGTCCTGGTCCTGTTAGATCTCTCAGCGGCTTTTGATACCATCGACCATGGTATCATGCTGCACCGGTTGGAAGAGTTGGGGGTGGGAGGCACTGTGTTGCGGTGGTTCTCCTCCTTTCTCTCTGACCGGTCGCAGTCTGTGTTGACAGGGGGACAGAGGTCGACCCCGAGGCCCCTCATATGTGGGGTGCCGCAAGGGTCGGTCCTCTCGCCTCTCCTGTTCAACATTTATGTGAAGCCGCTGGGCGAGATCATCCGTGGTTTCGGGGTGGAGTACCATCAGTACGCTGACGACACCCAGCTGTACATCTCCACCCCGGATCACCCCAACGATGCCCTTGAAGTGATGTCCCGGTGCCTGGAGGCCGTACGGATCTGGATGGGGAGGAACAGGCTCAGGCTCAACCCATCCAAGACTGAGTGGCTGTGGTTTCCGACGTCCCGATATAGTCAGTTGACGCCATCACTGACTATTGGGGGCGAATCATTGGCCCCCACGGAGAGGGCTCGCAACTTGGGCGTCCTCCTGGACTCACGGCTGTCTTTAGAAGAGCACTTGACGGCCGTGACCGGGAGGATTTTTCATCAGGTTCGCCTGATTCGCCAGTTGCGTCCCTTTCTGGATCGGGACTCTTTACGCACGGTCACTCATGCCCTTGTCACCTCCCGCCTGGACTATTGCAACGCTCTCTACATGGGGCTCCCCTTGAGGAGCACCCGGAGGCTCCAACTGGCGCAGAGTGCGGCCGCGCGGGTGGTAATGGGAGCGACATGGCGTTCCCATGTAACACCTCTCCTGCGCGAGCTGCACTGGCTCCCGGTGGTCTTCCGGGTGCGCTTCAAGGTTTTGGTTACCACCTTTAAAGCGCTCCATGGCTTAGGACCCGGGTACTTGCGGGACCGCCTACTACCACCAATAGCCTCCCACCGGCTGGTACGCTCCCATAGAGAGGGGCTCCTCCGGGTGCCGTCAGCCAAACAATGCCGACTGGCGGCCCCCAGGGGGAGAGCCTTCTCTGTGGGGGCACCTACTATCTGGAACGAGCTCCCCCCAGAGATACGGAGGATCCCGGATCTGCGCACCTTCCGCCGCGCCTTAAAGACCTTACTATTTCACCAGGCCGGCCTGGCCTAATTTTCCCCCTCTTTTATAAAAGATTTTTAAAATTTTAAATATTTTTTAGTATTTATATATTCAATTTTAAATTGGTTTTAAAAGTTTGGGGTTTTAAATTTGTTGGGGCCAAAATTATTTAATTTGATTTTATTCTATTTTTTAAATTTTGTATTGTATGTGTTTTTATTGTTTGGCTGTGCACCGCCCTGAGTCCTTCGGGAGTAGGGCGGTATAGAAATCTAATAAATAAAATAAAAATAATAAATAATAATAATACACTTGGGAAATGACGTGCACTCTTGTAGCAGCATTTAGAAAGAGGAAAATTATAGGCTTGATTTTGAAAATATAGCAGTGAATCCCTGTTCTCTTCTGGTGTCCTTAATCTTTTATTCTTTCTTACTGCACAAATGATAGGGTTTGGAAAGACATTCCAAAATCCCTGAGAATTACCTCTTGTAATTGTGTAAACTGTTCTAAGCTTGATGAGACACAGATCTCATTCAGAATAAGGCAGCTTCCTACATTCACATTAGATCAGGAATTAGTATCTGAGTTTAACACGCCTTGTGAATGGGCAGAGCAGAAAAAGATACAAAATAGGAGGTCACCAGCATTCTGCTTGTGGAAAAAAAGGATGAATGTAACGTCTTGACACCATGGCAGTATTTGGGAACCTCCTTCCCACTACAAATAACAGTGCTGTTTACAGTTCTACAAATACATGTTAAATCCATCATCAGCTGTAGAAATTGATTCATTTCAAATATATTACTTCCTTACCATTTCTTCTATTTCATATGCTGCAAAGCAATCTGAAGTCAGTCAAAAATTAAAGCTCAGTGGAGTTGACAGAATTTATTCCCTGAAAAATTCAGTGCCACATAAGGATAACTTTGCAACATGAATTCAGATGATCTGACTCACACACTTCATATAATTTCCTTTGAATGTATTAATTTGTGAATTTACCTTCCTAGCTGTTTTTTTTAATAAGGATTCTGTGGTTGTCCTCAATCCCTGCCTAAATCAGACTTCCCTCCAGTCCCTATCCTTTTGGTATTGTGCTTTTTCGACCACAAAGACTGACTTCTTCTTCAAGATTATAAGTAATTTTGACTCACAGTGGCATAACTTGCTTTAAATAAATATAGTAGATAAATAATAATAAAAAAATTCTCAATGACAACTCCAAGCTGGCACTTTTTAAAGGAAATAATAATAATTTCCCATTCGTTTTCACCAACAGTAGTTGGTCTATAAAAATTGTATCACCTCGCCTACTTTCAGGCTCCATGTCATGTCATATTTGCTTCTATCTAAACACTTCAACAAGATGGCAGATTCTTTTAAAAAGTGTGGATCTCTCACTGCTTCTGTCAAGGACATCTACTGGAAATGGAACTCCTTTTCCCTTTGCTTTGCATTACAGTGTTGCATCTGCTTCAGCAATCCGGGACTCTATATTTTGGATATTTTCACAAAGCTGTGGTCCTTGATGGTGATGAGAGCGAAAGAATGGAGAATATAGAAATAATCTCGCCTTTTCTCCACTTTCCAAATGAGTTTGATGATATAGCAGCCATTGAGCATATATAGTGTGTATGTATGTGTTTAATTTTTCCTCCAGTTGATTCATTATGGCTTAACTTTGGTCAGAAAGTCTCTTTTTTATCCAACTTTTGTTACCTTTTCCTGGCAATATTATCATTTTTCTTTGGAGATTACCTCATCAATAGACAATCATTCTGGGTAGTTTATGTACAGTATTTGGAGAGGCAGGTTGACAAAACTAGGTTTTAAGGAACTTCCAGAAGGAAACTAAGGAGAGGCCAGCCTCATCTTGGGGAGAGGGAGTTATCATATTTCACAGGGAAGACACCACAGCAGAAAAGGCCCTCTTCCTAAATTCTGCTAAATGTAGCTCCTTAGCAGACTGAACCAGGTGCATACTTCTACTGTCATATCTAATGGGATGGGTGGAACTAATCACGAAAAGGCAGTCCCTCAAATTTATCTTTGTTGGAGAGCAACCATCCCAGTCAGGAGGAGGGCTCAAATGGGGAATTAATCTGGACTTGTTATGTTAATAAAGAGGGCAAAGTCCTACCCCGTGGAACTGACATAGAATAATAAAGTAGCTAGTTTGAACTCTGTACATGTGGGTTTGGTTGCTCATGACTGACACTTTGTCCATAACACTTGGATAATTGATGACCCCATTGATTGGGATGCATTCCTTCTGGACAATCAAGTATGCAACTTTGGGCTCCTCTTGAATTCATAGCTTCTGCTGTAACAGGAGGTAGAAATTATGGCCAAGGGTTATTTACCTGTTTAAACTGGTCCATCAACAGTGGCTCTATCTGAACCATGAAACCCTGGCAACAGTGAGTCATACACTCATCATTATCTGTTTAGACAGCCATAAAACACACTATGTTTGGTACAATTGGTGTAAAATGTAGAATGTTACATGGTGAGAGCTGCCATACAATTCTTGGGAATTGGTAATGGTGTATAAATCTATGTAGATAGGTTGATTGACATATGGTTAGATTCTATTTCAGTCACTACACTTTTTCTTTGCTTCATTCCTTCATTCTTCAATACCAATATCAAAATTCAATGTTTTTCAGAATTGTTAGGGGGTGCTAAATTAATTCTTTCATTCTGGGAGACTTGTCAGTCAGCTCTACCACAAACACATTTTCTTTTGAGGGAGAGCATGTAGTTTTGTAAAAAGCACCTTATCCATTTCTGTTTACAATCTCCTTGATGGCACTATAATTTAGAAAAAGTTGTTTCCCAGAAATTGCATTAAAAATTCTCAATAATGCAGGGTTATACAGATCAAATAGTCACAGGCATGTGTCATACAATCAAAATGATTTGTCTTTTATCACTCAGAAACAATTGTTGAATTAAAAAAAAAACAAGTTTGTGCTGACTAAGGCCCTACAAGGTGCTCATTGTCTTAAATGACCCTTTGTCATACCCTTAAAGAAGACATGTCCAGCTATTTACTCTAAAGAATTAGCATTGTATTCAGTCTGGATGACGGACAATATCAAACACACAAGCAATCAATATTATGAATGCTTACAACCCAATTCTTTGCTCAGAAGTATATCTAAATGGCTTGAAAAAAAGGCAAAATATAATATAAATGGCTTGGGAGTGGAATAGCCTACGGTATGGACAACTATTGGTTGATTAAGCATGGCTGAGATTTTATTCTTGTTGCTTGGTTACTTATATATTGTAATTCTTGCAGGCTTTCTTGTAGCTTGTTCTGGAAGTTTTGGAAAATCAAACAATAGAAAACTTTTTTATCAGTAGACAATATACAATAGAGTGTCTGATAAATTAATGATTAGGAATTGGTTATATTCCCATGGCATTTTGTAAGAGCATTCATTCATAAGAACATAAGACCAGTGGTGAAATTCAATTTTTTTTTTACCAACGGTTCTGTGGGCGGGCTTGGTGGGCATGGTGTGGCTTGGTGGGCATGGCAGGGGAAGGATACTGCAAAATCCCCATTCCCTCCCCACTCCTGGGGGAAGGATATTGCAAAATCTCCATTCCCACCCCACTCTGGGACCAGCCAGAGGTGGTATTTGCCAGTTCTCCGGACTACTCAAAATTGGGTCAACTTATAGAATAGAATAGAGTTGGAAGGGACCTTGGAGATCTTCTAGTCCAGCCCCCTGATCAAGCAGAAGACCCTTTACCATTTCATACAAGTGACTGTCCAGTTTCTTCTTAAAAACTTCCAGTGATGAAGCACTCACAATTTCTGAAGGCAAGCTATTCCACTGGTTAAGTGTTCTCACTGTTAGGAAATTTCTCCTTAATGCCAGGTTGCTTTTCTCCTTGATCAGTTTCCAACCATTATTTCTTGTCCTGCCCTTTGATGTTTTGGAGAATAATTTGACCCGCTCTTCTTTGTGGCTGCTCCTCAAATGCTGGAATACTGCTATCACGTCATCCCTAGTTCTTCTTTTCTCTAGACAAGCCAAACCCAAATCCTGCAATCATTCTTCATATGTTTTAGTCTCCAGGCCTTTGATCATCTTAGTTGCTCTTCTCTGAACTTTTTGCAAAGCCTCAACATCTTTTTTGTAGTGTGACAAAAATTGGTTGTAGTATTCCAGGTGTGGTCTTCCTAAGGTTATAAATCTGTGTAGTCCATCATCTACCAGCAGGAACCTTGCAAGCCTGGAGGTTTAATAAGATCAAGGTTAAGGATACCATAAGGTCAAATACAGTAACAAGATCTTTGAAATGTTGGCTGTGTTAAGAGGTAACTGTGACTATTAGTTATTGGCACCCTACTTGGTATTGTCCATAATGAACAATGATATATTGATAGCATTGACCACCTTATTTCTCATTTTCAATAGTGTGATGTCAGCTATGACATCTCCTTTCCTACCCTTTGCCTCCTTTTCAAATTATCCCCCCCCCGTGTGTGTGTGTATGAGAGAGAGGGGGGGAGGGAGGGAGAGGGAGGGAGGGAGAGATTTCAAACCTATGTAGGAAGCTACTGTCCTCCAATCACACTAACTGATCAAAGGAAGCATTCAAGTACTGTTTTCAGAATTACCTTTCCAGTTCCTTCTTGTGGAATTTTCTCAATTAAATATTTCCTTCCTCAAATCATTTTCCAATGATGGACTGTGTTATCTAATGATTTATTATCCTCCTTCTCCAAAATAGCCTAAAGCCTCTTGGCAGTTCCCAGATTTTATCATTTTTGACAAGGCACATAATTGCTCAGTCTTTACAGTTCAGAGCCCGTGTGACAGAAGCTCCCTATTTAAACCTGTTCCATCTACTTCTTTTATTTTGTCAATATGGATTATAACATTAATGGAACTCAGGAAGATGTGACTGGGGGGGGAGGAGAGGGGGAGAATCAGCAAAAAGATAACTCATTAGTGAACAACATCCAGAATCACTAAAGATAGAAAAGTTATTGTTTAATTTCTTCACTTATTTGAAGTTTCCCGCCCCCTTAAAAGTCTACATTTCCAAGTTTCCATCTCAACATTTGTTCCAAGGTTGCCTACATACACACATTGGAATAAAAACATGAATCCTGTGATATAAGCTCCATATTTTGTTAAATAGTTTGAGAATTATAATAAGAATCTGTGTATCCTTCCATTAACTGTGCAGATCTTACTCTGTAGAAATGCCTCGAGGCAAATCAAGACATTTTCACAACGGAGAAAACCAACCTGACTCAACGCAATAGTTCATCTGTGCTTACTATCCCACATCCGATAATCTAGCTAAGCCAAGGGGCTTTTGCCTGCACTTTGCCATATCCCTAGGCAGCATTCAGAAGTACAATATGAGGCTGCCTGCCAAAAGCCACTCCATTTGCCATCCCCTCAGATTAGCTCATCATAAGGGATCGCCAGACATCCTTCAGCATTAAAATGTCTCGGTGTATTTACCAAGTCAGCCTGCTGAAATTGTCCCCTTTGAAGTCCATTCTTGCTAAATGTGATTTTGTGATACAGAGTTAAAGTTACAAATGGTGCAGCCAAGAGAGCAAAGATAAATCAAAGGTCAAATGAAGATATAATCCCTAGTCTTCCTGCTCAAGCCCAAATAGTGATGACCTAAACCCATTCTATAGAGAAAAAACACAGAACATTTTTTAAATTAAAAAACCAGTTTGAGTTGGACACTTTGGAATGCACTCTATAATAGGGATGGTTGACTTAATTTAATCAAATGTAGGCTTAATTTAGAATTAATTTGTTATTGGGTAAGTTCTCACATTTTATTAAGATTTTAACCAATTAATTGTTATTGCTGTTCAGTCATTTCTAAATCCTTACGAGAAAACCATATTAAATGTGCTCATGCATACAAAATTAATAAATAATAGGATTGTCTTCTTCTTCTTCTTCTTCTTCTTCTTCTTCTTCTTCTTCTTCTTCTTCTTCTTCTTCTTCCTCCTCCTCCTCCTCCTCCTCCTCCTCCTCCTCCTCCTCCTCCTCCTCCTCCTCCTCCTCCTCCTCCTCCTCCTCCTCCTCTTCTTCTTCTTCTTCTTCTTCTTCTTCTTCTTCTTCTTCTTCTTCTTCTTCTTCTTCTTCTTCTTCTTCTTCTTCTTCTTCTTCTTCTTCTTCTCTAACAGTTGGACTGAGATGTAGCTGTGGTCTGCCCATTCTCAGTCTCCCCAGTCAGATCCCTGTCCTGCCTACTCAGTCTCTAAGAGTTTTCAGGCTAGCTGTCCCAAAAGCTCCTAAGGAGATAAGATGGACTTTTGTAGTCACTCTAAGTTGAGGACAGATCCGTTGATCTTTGAATCTAGTACTTCCCTATTTCGTACATTTTCCTCCACACTGGGGTATTTTATGCAAGCTGTAGCCAAAAGATTTTGATTCTTTCTCTTTTCTGGCCTGACTGATAATGGCATCACCATATACATTGTGCCAAAGTTCCAGAATGGGACACATGATTCAGGGTTTACTGTGTTTTTGAAGCTGGTCAGAATAATTTTAAATCATTTGTCCACCTCAGCTGAGTAAAAACATGTCCAGTTATAAGTTTGCCTTGTATTCAGACTTCATTCTGAGCTAAACCACAATTTACTAGAAAATCCAGGCACTACAATAAAATTGGGGTTTCTTTCATAAATTCTCAGTATGGTATGATGCTTTGACAAAAGACTTCAGATGGACTTTATGCAAACCTGAAATGGATGGGAAATATACTGGTTCATATATCCTTATTATAAAGCTAGGAGAAGCAGATCTAAGAAATAACAATCTTGCCAGCTTTTGGATTCTGAGTATCACAGCATACAACATACAATAATGCTTGTGTCTGTTTTAAGGTAGATATTAATGTATTCCTCTAAGTAGCCTTGCTTTAACTCAAAGCATTGACTTAAAAATGCTAATCTTTAATTAATTGTCTGAATCCAAACTGCTTTAGTAATATAATTTGAGGTGACACCTCATCTTAAAGAATCAACTCACTCCCCCTCTCATTATAGTTGTTGCTTCAAAGAGGTGCTTGTATTGACGTTTTGTCAAAGTAAAGTGCTCTTTTAGAGATCAACAAAAAGATCTTCAAAAGTTTGTTAATTATGTGTTTATATGCTTCCTGTTCACCAAGCAGCTAAGAAGAGTTAAAACATCACAACATGAAAAGAAGAAGAAAACATACACCCGCTATAGTAGATACAAAACATATATTATATAAAAGTACAGTGGTCTCAGATACTGTCCTGGCTCACTGCCTTGGAGAAGAACTGGGTCCCCAAGATCTACTTAAAGATTGGGGCATCTGGATCTTGGAGCAGATGTTATTCCTTATAGCAGGAACTGTGACAAAGAAGGTTCTCTTAAGATGATCCTGTTTAACTGTTGGGGCCCAAAGCCTGCCCATGGATCTTGTAGGACAGGAGGAGATAACTATAGACAGATGATCCTACAAATATCTAAATCTCAGAAGCCATACAGAGCTTTGTAGATAACCAGACTCCCTGGGAAATCCACTGCTGATTACTGCAGTTCACTAATTAACAGTTTTATATCAGTATATCAAGGTGTGCTGACTTAACTTTTTATGTTGCAACATTTTGGATAAGCTGTAACTTCTGAATAATTTTTAAGAGTAACCCATGGCATATTCCACTAGTCCAAACAAAAGGTAGTTATGGCATGAGGGTCTGTGAGTAAGACCCCTTGATCCATAAATGTACACAATTGGCATTCCAATGAATTTGTCACAGTCATGGCTTCTACCTGCTCTTCAAGCAAGAGTCAAGAACTGTCGGCTGCCACCTTACTCTTGCTTGTGTGCTTTTTTACCATGCGGTGACAGTCTGCCATGAACTCTGGGGAGAGTGGATGGGAGGTGTAATGCTTGGGGGAAAGTGAAAGTAACATCTGTATCTCCCTGAGATGTTGCTTCAAGATCACCCAGGTGGGAGTAGAAGATGGCTGCACACCAGCCTATGCTTGAAGTGTCCATTCTGAAAACATCTTGCTTGAACTTGATTGATTGTGAGGGTGGGTCAGTGATAGGAGGCAGTTAAGAGAGGGAGAAGTTGAACTTGGGGATTTTGGTGTGTGATTCCCAGTTCTGGCTATGCATTACTGCAATACACTTGACTTCTAATAAAATTATACCTTTCTCAACAAAAGGAGCCAAGGATTGTTTCTATTTAGAGGTTTAAGTGCTGCCAAATCTGACATTGATAGTCAAACTGCATACCAGCTTCATCCAGAGAAGTGCAAATTCATCCAGAATTAATAATAGAAGGTCTCTTAACCTGGGTTGCTACAAAATACACTCTTGTTGGTGGTCAAGGCCCTTCCCTTCTCACTTCCTCAAAGGTACTTTGAAATATTCAAAAAAACAGCAATTTTCAACTTGTCTCTGAAACCCTAATTTGGTGTCCGTGTTGGAAAGGAAGGTAAGAAAATATGGCAAATTCATTCCTCTGATGCTATAATTGGTGCTGTTCTCCTTTGCTCAAAACAAATTGAAAGAAAGTTTTTTGAGTTTCAAAACTTTTAAAGTTAAAATATTTTTATAGTCTAGTCTGAATCTTTGGCAAATGAAAAAAAAAACAGATTAGAGGAAAGCTTTTAAGAATGGATTAGATGGGTTACATTATGTTTCATTTTCTGATTTGATTTTATGTCAGGAATACAGGAAATTGGACCATGGATTTTTCAAATACAGACTATTTTGCCACCAATATGTGCCATTAGGAGCACAATTGCTGCATTGTCAAAAAAAAAAGCATGACAATAGATAGAAATAACAAATGATAAACAAATCATTGCCTTATTCGTTTATTCGATATTCAGGCATTCCACAAACAAAATGTTATGCTAGTTGTGCTAGTCTGATATCAGTATTTTAATCAATGAAAATGCTCATATTGTAAAAAATAAGTAGAAGATTTAAATATTATTTTAAAAACAGGGTTGAGTCTGGACTATGACGTAATTGTGACCCATGGTCCTGAGGGTTCTTGGTCCCCAATTAAGATTATTTTTAAAGGGTGACTTCCTGCAAACAGAAACTGAGGAGGAGATGAAGATTGGATACATACTGTAGAGATAAATAATGAGGCCTTGTTGCAATTACGAAAAATTCTGCTCTCTTTCGAATATAATTATACCCAACGGTCAGATTCAGATTGATTTATTGGAAGGTATAATTGATGCCCTTCATGGATTTATCCCTTAGATCAAGTGCCCTGTCCTAGAAAAATGGTGCATAAATCTGCCTCTGGAGTGTTGCCATTTTTCAATCTTCAGCATCTCTGTTCAAGTTTCATTTTATGCTTTTCATATTTTATAAGCTTTCCTTTTTCTCTGGGCATTTTCATTTCTTGAGGCGATGGATCTGATCTCTTCAACTTGTAGTAGGGCCCTTTTAAAGCACAGAAAATTGATTGCACAGAGGTAAGCGATAGCATTATAGTAAACAAAACAAAGTCACTCAGAACTTTGAAAAAAACCTCGCAGTAAGCAAGTGACAAAATGAGAAGTCCTGTGTAACCATGAACCAGAAATCATATTTCCTTTTGAAAATAGATGTCCTGTTTAAAATGTAACTTCCAAGATCATAATCCTTTAAGATATTCATGAAAAATACTGTATATTATCTGCAGTGGCAGGCTTAAAAAACTGGTAAATACTAAGACTCTTCTTCATATTATGAATGAATCTATTGAATGTTTATGAATTAATGAACTGTAATGCCTAAAAGTTGGATTGTTATTAAATCTTGATATAATACTCATAATATACTAAATAACCATAATAATATGTATATAGGTTTCAAATTTAGAGATGTTCCTTTTCCATTCTATGCATTCATACTTTTCTTTAAGCTTTGAGGGAAAAAATATTGACATTACCAATATATGTATAGTAATTTTTATAAAACAGAATAATAAGAAGACTGGGATGAAAAATATGAATATTAGGATAATTAATGATAATATATTTTAGAACCTGAGCTTAAAAAAAAGAGGCAAGAGTTCAAAACTTTTATCTGGATACCTGCACTTGATGATCTATGGATAGATTAAGCATTTTACATAACTTGAGAGATGTTTGTGTGAATCTGAAAAATTAATACAGACTGAAAAGGATGTAAGGTTTGCACTTGAATCAGGAAAAAAAAATCCCCTTAGGATTTAATGGACATATAAGAAGTTAGTGAACTTGGCAAGCAAACTACTGAGAATATAATTGTATGATGAAAGTTAAGAGGGACATGAACCTTGCAACCAAGAAAAAAGGGCAAAACTCTTACATTCTGCCTATGAAAAATAATATTGGAGACAATTTTCATTTCATCAACAAAGTGATAAAGTGGATAAAGAATATAGGGTGGCCACATCATTTGATGAGATGGAATGACATCTGGATATCTGTCTAGAGCAGTGGTTCTCAACCCTGTGGTCTGTGGTACTCTAGGGGGGTACCTAGATGCAATGTCATCACGGGGGTTTGCGAACGCTTGAAGAAATGTTATGATCTAAATCTTGAGTTACATCTTGGTGGTCTTTCACCATGGTCTGTCATCACAAAGGGTATTTAAAAGGGGTCTGTGGTGAAGAAAAGGTTGAGAACCACTACTCTAGAAAAAGAAGAAATGAATTTATCTATTATTTATACAAATGTTTACTGAATGTTTTCAAATAATTATCAGCAATTGACATTATTATGTTTGCTCACAATACTAGTTTGAAATAGACTGAGTATAGATGCTGTTAGTTCTGTTGGCAAGAGATCCTACAACTAGACCGGTAGACTGGCTTGATTTGAGTGCTTTCATGCTTTTGAATGTGTGATGGAAGGAAGTTGTAATAAATGAGGTCACAGTTGATTTATTCCCTGTGAATATTTAAATCTGAATTAATATCCTTTCAAAATGTTCAAAAACTTCAACTTCAAGTAATCTCCTCTGCATTGTAATTGAAATTAAGTTGTGAGTTTCAATGCTTTCATTAGTTTTGCATTCTTTGTTGAAATTAAACATCACCTTTGATTAATTTGACTGGTTCACTGAAAGCAAACTGGTCAAAGTCAAAAATGTGATTTTGATTATCATGCCAACAATGTGTTGAAGAAACATGATTGAAACGAATCCAGCATTTTAATCACCTACTGGGTAACACTGAGCAAAGTAATGGACAATGTGGTTTGTTTTCAGAAAACTTTCAGGAGAGAGGCACCCTTAATCCAGCAAACATCCAATGGCTCTGATTGTACAAGTAGAAGAACTCTTTTGAAGAGAAATTCTTTTGTAAATGTATATGCACCAAAGCATTCCCTGGATCAAGGACGTCATTTGTTTGAGCTTTTTCAATCCTGATTATTATCACTCATCTCTGACTCATTTCACATAGTCCTTAAGTAAACTAAGTGCAGATCTTTATGAGACCTCATGATTTAGTTTCCTCCATTGGCTAGCTTCCAGCTGTTAACTTAATTACAGAGGCTTCAGAAGACTTAACTAATTTGGTTATCAGATAGGTTTTAGGGAATATGTTAAGTGCAGATACCCTATAAAGCCCTTAATGACTTGACTTCGGGTATCGCAGATCTGCCTTCTTTAACCTGTATCAGCCTAACCTGCTAGGACATTGAGGGAGAAATGACTCTTGTCTCTCACATCTGGGAGGTCAAGGAAGCCAATGCTAGAAGGTGCTACTTCTCACTATAGCACTGAATGATAACTATGTCTGCAGAGTTGGGGACAATATGCTGACTCTGTAAACCACTTAGAGAGAGCTGTAAAAGTACTATGAAGTGGTATATTAGTATATACTATGAAGTGGTATATGGCTTTCAAAAAGTTTTTAAAAAGTGAGTTTTTCCAAAGAACCTTCTGAGGTATCATCATTTTCTTTTTTTACTTTTTACTTTTGCTATTTTTATTCTTATGCTTTTGTTTGTTATTAATTTCCTCAATATCGTTTATTTCTTATAGCAATAGCACTTAGACTAATATACCACTTCATAGTACTTTTACAGCTCTCTCTAAGTGGTTTACAGAGTCAGCATATTGTCCCCAACAATCTGGGTCCTCATTTAACCCACCTCGGAAGGCTGGAAGGCTGAGTCAACCTTGAGCCGGTGAGATTTGAACTGCTCAACTGCAGCTAGCAGTCAGCTGAAGTAGCTTGCAGTACTGCACTCTAACCACTGCGCCACCTCGGCTCTTATTGTTTTAGTCCTATTGTGGATGTTTTAATTTTTGGCATTTCTTGTACAGTAAATTGATGAAAGTCAGAAGATTGTGGCAGGATAGAAATTCAACAAACAAATAAATTATTTTGCTGCTGTGGACTATTGTGGTGGAGATCAGTTTAAGAACAGTATCATTTTGTGATAAAATTCCGTAATTGATATTTATTTACCATACAAGAATCTATAAAATAAAACTATCCTTGGATCAAACCTATTCCTGGCTATTTTATGATTGCAAATATGCAATTTTCTTGGCAATGTTATTTATGTTGTCCATTTCCATCTCCTTCTTTTGGGATAGTTTATATTTTTTTTCAATTTATTACAGGTATCACTTAGTGATTTCCATCTCATTCCACTATACCCAATCCTTTTTTTTTTTTTTTACAAATTCAGACAAGGATGACCAAATGACGCTGCTTTCTGAAATACATCTGTGCATACATATCAGTGATCTTTTAACAGATTATTTTATGAAATATTTAAATGCCAACCCTCCAGCTTCATGTTTCAAGCTTATACTTCCCAAATGCCAAAGTTTCATTAAAAGTATGTGCGTACATCATTAAAAAGAGAGATGGGTTAAAATGTTTCTGTCTTTTTCTTTGTTCCCCCCAAATATTACCGTGTATTACATCAGAAATTTGTAGCAATTATCACATCTTGCTTCTCTTGGTTAAACATCTTTTAGTTGGTTACTGCATATTGAACACGGAAGGCTATTTTCCTTTGGAAAAAGTTCACAATGAAGACAAACTCTGGATTTTCTGAATAGCAAACGGGCAAATTTGCAAGGCAGTTGGAGAGAGGGGTATGTAATAACTTAGGGCCATGTTAGCCTCATTCAATTGGATAGAATGCAATGTAATATTTCATAGGCATCAAATGCAACTCACTGAATATTAAATGTGATCATCAAGCACGAAATATCAAGTTAAGCAAATTGCAAGGCTAGACACCTGGATTGACACACTGCTAGATTTGGAATTCTAATATTAATAGAAAAACAGGAGACTTCTTAAATCTTGACTCTTGCAGTTTGTTAAAAAGCTTTGTGATGTGTGTATAAAATAAAATGTTTCGCTAATAGATAGACCAACATGATAGATAGATATGAGTGAACCATTCCCCACTAATCTTGGATTGAGCCAGAGATACAATTTCTTTTTCTAAATGCATGAGATAAACATTTGGGTCATTTTCTCCATCAATTCATATCTCTAGAAAAGAGATGCTAAATTCCTATTTTCTTAGCTTTCCCAATAGCTTCTACTTCTCAAAACATTGGCCGTGGAGTACTTCATTGATCATTCCTATACTAGTCCCCAGTCCTGGTTGCAAAGTATCTCAGAGTATGGTAATAGATCTTCCTTCCCTCCCTATGAATAGAATTACCTTTTGTGTCCATTATAGCTGATCAGGTATGGAAAGAATATATAGTTCATAAGAAAGTTATTTTGAGGGTGAGAAAGCTCAACAAGATTATTCAACTCAAAATAATTGCATGGAACAAAAATTCAGGTTTTTATTTAAACATGAGATGAATTTTGGAACATATAGAACTACCCTGACATCAACTGAGAGACAAACTCTGCACCAAGTGGAAGATCCAATAGGTTCCTAACAAACCTAGCAGACAACTTTGTTTCCCAAAAAGTAGAGAAGGGAACAAGGGCATCAGCCATATTGGACTTAATTCTCACTAACAGAGACGAAATCCGCCTGCTATAGTACACAAATTATATTAACTACCATAACAGGATACCCACGAACTCATCATTACACCAACAAAGAAACAAAAACCATTATTAACCCATTAGCCCGCCTAATACTAGCATCAATCCTAATAGGCACACTAACAAAAATCTCAACCCTACAAACCACCACAACAATTACAATACCAAAATCAATCAAACTCATAGCACTGATAGCCACCCTTATAGGCATCATTTTATCAAAAGATTTATCATACACAACCTACCACATAAAACCAAAAAAACTCAATAAACAAAACCTATTTTTTGCATCTGTCTTTACACAAAAGGAGAAAACAGTCCAACCTATCAAAAACAGCACCACAAAAAACAGATTAGGAACACAAGTTAAAATAGGGAAGAAAATGGTAAGTGAACACCTAGATGAGTTCAAATCACTAGGACCAGATGGATTACACCCCAAGGTTCTGAAGGAACTGGCAGACGAGATCTCAGAACCACTGAATTATATCTTTCAAAGATTCTGGAGCACTGGGAAACTGCCAGAGTACTGGAAAAGAGCTGATGTAGTTCCCATCTTCAAAAAAGGAAAAAAAAAAACCAGATCCAGGAAACTACAGCCCTATCAGCCTGACCTCAATACCAGGGAAGATTCTGGAAAAGATAATCAAGCAACGAATCACCGAACACCTAGAAGCAAACAAAGTAATAACCAAAAGCCAACATGGGTTTCTCAAAAACAGATCATGCCAGACTAATCTTATTGCATTCTTTGACAAAGTGACAAAATTAGTGGACCAGAGGAATGCTGTCGATATAATTTACTTGGACTTTAGTAAAGCATTTGATAAAGTAGACCATAACCTACTATTAGATAAAGTAGAAAAATGTGGGTTACACAGCATCACCACCAGATGGATTCGTAACTGGCTGACCAACCGCACTCAACATGTAGTCCTCAATGGAACTGCATCTACATGGAGGGAAGTATTCAGTGGAGTACCCCAGGGCTCTGTTTTAGGCCCAGTGCTCTTCAACATCTTCATCAATGACTTGGACGAGGGGATAGATGGGGAACTCATCAAATTTGCAGATGACATCAAGCTAGTAGGAATAGCCAACACTCCAGAAGACAGCTCAAGATACAGAAGGATCTTGACAGACTTGAACATTGGGCGCTATCTAACAAAATGAAATCCAACAGTGAAAAAATGTTAAATTTCTAGGATCTAGCCCAATAACTCTCAGTACTTCATCAATAACAGAAATAACTTATTTATTTATTTTTGAGAATATAACTTAACCTATTCATATACATCTATAACCTTGTTTCTGTATCTCATAGGTATTCATCTAAATCTGAGGGAGAAGTTTTACAGACAAGGACTTATATACCCGGAGGGAGGAGTCAAAGGTAAGGCGGAGTTGGGAATGGGATGGGTTTAAGGGATTTAACCCATGCTAAACCATAGAGTGCAGAATAAATACAAGAGTTAGACATTTTATCTGATAAAACCCCCTCTAAATGTCTAACTGATAGGTAGATTTTGAACATATATACATATATATTCATATATTTGTATAAGCATTACATATATACACACAGTTTTAACATTAAATAGGCATTTTGTTTATGTTGTAAAGGCTTCGTGAGGATATCCTCAGTTTGCTCTTCAGTTTCACAATGAACGGCCTTAATAAATCCAATTTCTACTAGTTGTCTAACGTGTTTGTATTTAATGTCTATGTGACGTGATCTTTGTCCAATAGCATCAGACTTGGATATATTGATGGCAGCTTTATTGTCTTCATGAACAATAATTGGATATGAAGGTTCAGTCCAGATGTCGCAGAGCAAATCGTCGAACCAGGTTAGGTTGTTAATGGCCATGGATAAGCATACAAACTCTGCCTCTATGGTGGATGTAGATACAAGCTTCTATTTGCCCATATACCAGTGTATAGGGCTATTATTGAGGAAGAAAATGTATCCAGAAGTACTTTTTCTACTTTTGACATCTCCTGCCCAGTCAGCATCTGCATAGCAGGATAATTTTGGTTCTTTCGCGACGTCTGGTTCAAGGCATAAGTATGCATCAGAGCTGTATTTTAAGTATTTGAGTAGTTTCTTGATTGCATCCCAATGGTAAATGGTGGGATGACTGACATGCCTGGACAAAAGGTTGACTGGTAAAGCAATATCAGGTCTTGTCCAGTTGGCTATGTATTACAGTGAACGTATAGTGGATCTGTATAGTTTGTTGTCTGTGAATGGTTCTGATTCGTTGTACATGTTATTAATAAAATCAGGCTGCATAGGTATCTCGCTGGGTTTGGTTTCCATCATGTTGCATCTATGGAGCAGTTCTATGATTTTTTCTTTTTGGGAGAGTCGAAATCCTTTATCTGTCTTGGTGATATAGACTCCCAAATATTTGTCAATAGTCCCCAGGGATTTAAGTGAAAAGTGTTTTTTAAGTTCAGCAGCAAAAGCATCACATTTGGATTTATGTTTACCAATATATAATATATCGTCTACATAAACAAGAACATTTTCAATTAAATTATTTTCCCTCTTTACAAAAAAAATTTGTCTGCTGAGATAGCCATAAAACCTATTGATTTGAGAGTCCTAGCTAGGCAGTCATACCATCTCTTGCCAGATTGTTTTAGGCCATACAGACTCTTATTTAAGAGCCACGTTTTACCGTCCCTATCATCGATTCCTGGTGGGGCTTTAACATAGATTCTTTTATCTAATCTAGCATGTAGGTATGCTGTTTGGACATCGAATTGATATACTTCAAGCCCTAATATGGAAGCTATTACTAGGGCGCTCTTAATGCTCTCGGCTCTGACTGTGGGGAATAGGTGTCGGTGTAATCATCTGGATATTTTTGTGCAAAACCTTGGGCAACTAGTCTTGCCTTGTATAATACCTTGTTATTTTCTAAAGGTTTGGTTTTGTAAATCCATTTTGTTCAAGTTAGTGTCTTGTGCTTTGGTGCTTCAGCTGGTTTATATATCTGTAAGTCTCTGAGGCTATTCATTTCCCTTGCCATGGCCTGTTCCCAATTCTTTCTTTCTTCCTGGGGCAATTTGAGTACTTCCTCATATGATTTAGGAGTGGTGTTATATGTATGTATGGAAACAATATAGTCTTCGAATCTTTTGGGTGATTTGTATCTATTTGTTCTGACTGGCCTGTCTGGTGGTATGTCTGCTTCGTGTAGGTATTTGGCTTCTTTATCAGTGAGTTTGTCTATTCTTAATGTTGGGTGTCCTTCCTGTCACTCTTTGATCTTAACCTCGTGATGTTTAGTTCTATATTTTTTGTGTTCTTTTGCATTGTCTGTGTCTTGGTTTCTGTTATCTTGTTTGAGTATAGAATGTTCTCTTTTAAAGAAAATATTGTTTAAGTGTATTTTTGACCAGTTGGAGTGTTTGTGAAACTCTGCTGATCGTGATACTATGAATTTGTTATTATTGTCTATGAATCTAAAACCTTTTGTCCCTGGTTCGTATCCTATGAATCTCAGTCTCTTGGAGATCTTGTCTCCTTTCCTTCTTAATTGTTTGGGTATGTGAACATCGGCGGTGACACTGAATACATGTAGGTGTGCTAGCTTGGGTTTTCTTTTGTGCATTATTTCCTATGGTGTTTTGTTTATTATGCTGGACCATAGTCTATTTAGTGTATAATTGGAGTAAAAGAGAGCTTCTGACCAAAAAACCTGACTTATCCCTGCGTCTTCTAGAACGCATCTCATCATGGTTTGGAGAATTCCATTTCTGCATTCCGACACTCTGTTCTGAAAAAGGAGAAGAGGTGAAACGCAATACGCCATGTCTTTTAGCCATTTTGAGAAATCCCTGTACATAAACTCGAAGCCTCGGTCTGTCATTATTTGTCTGATCCTAATGTTATGTTGGACTTCTATCGTTTTGTAAAACTCTTTGAATTTCTGCAATGCCTCGCTTTTCTTCCTAAGAGTGTATACAAAGCCGTAACGACTAAAGTAATCTACAATTGTTAAAAAGAATCTTTCTTTGTATCTAATAGAAGGTTTAAGTGGGCCTACCAGGTCCATATGCATTAATTGAAAAATAGAGTTAGTGGTGAGTCCTGACCTTTTTGGTCTTGGCTTTACCTTAAGTTTCGAACTTTTACAGACAGAGCATTTGAGGTAATTTTCACAACTTTTTACTTTCAAACCTTCAGTACAGTTAACCATCTTTTTTATAACCATGAAACTAATGTGACCCAAGCTTCGGTGAAGGAGATGGGCGCAATTGTCGTGTATGAGTTTCCCTATAGAAAATTCATTATCTTTAGGCAAATTACAATCATTGTCAGCATTTTTTAGATAGACCCCCTCTATTTCTCTATTCCTTTTTACATTGGTTGAACTTGCATATACGCATTGTTGACTATTCTTTTTTGGTACAAAATATGATAAACCACCGTTTACTATGACATCTCCTATTCCTTCGCCATTATTGGACATGAATACTCTACCATTTTTGAACATAACCTCCACATTGGTATCTTGGCATAGTTTTATGGTGGCTAGTACATTGTATGGTATTTCAGGTACAAATAGTACCCCCTCTATTTTACCAATCCCTGGTATGAATACGTTCCCTTTACCTACTACCCTGGCATTGTTTTGATTTGCTACCTTTATCATGAAATCCACTTCAGTAAATGAAGTGAATAGTTTGACATTAAATGTAGTATGGCTAGTGGCTCCTGAGTCTATGAGCCATATGTTCTCCTTCTCTTTTTGGCTAAAGATAAAATTTCCATTTCTAAAACCATATATGGAACCCATATTTCTGTCTTGTGAGTTGTCCCTGCGTTCTCTTACTTGTCTGGGGATAGGGGACCCTCTACGCCTTCTCCCGCCTGTGGGTCTGCGTTCTGGGGAATGCCTTCCCTGATACCTTTGCCTGGAATCAGATCTTTCTCTGCGTTGATTGTACTCTCTATTTCTGATGTTTCTAGGGCAGTCTCTTTTGAAGTGATTTCTAGAACCACATAGAAAGCATTTGGGAATGCTGTTTACCCTTTCCTGAAATTCTACCTTCTTAGCTGGCCTGAGATCCTTGCGTGATAGGGTTCGGTCTCTCCTTAAATTATCCTCAGCGATTAACCTATTGGTGAGGCTATCTAGTGAGATATTTTCTATACTTAGACTATCTAATTGGGTGATGAAATTGTCCCAGCTGGGATCTAGAGAGTTGATGATGATGCTCATCATGCTTTCCTCTGTAATTATTTCACCCTTCTGTAGTAATTCTACTCTAGTGGCATTTAATTTTAGTAGATGTTCACTCATGGACATCCCAGGTCTAAGCCTAGCTGAGTGGAAATCCCTTGAGATCCTTGTAGTTGTAGCCCTGCTCTTGCTATAAAATAAACCATAAAGTTTTTGTATAATTTCAGATACAGTCATGTGATTACCAATACTGGGATATATGGCTGGCGCAATACTAGCTAATAATAGACAGTAAGCTTTATGATGTATGCAGTCAGTTTCAAAAAACCATGGTTTCTTTGGTGGTTTTAAGATCAGGGACAATACATTTTCTTTCATGAATATGATCTGAAGTTGTTGGTACCACTCTAGAAGATTTTTTCCATCTATTTGCAACTTAGGAAAGTCAATTGGTAAAGTTCCAGAATGATGAGAATTGCTATTTGCAAATGGCAGCTGTCCATGGTCCTGAATGTGTGGGTAATCACAGTAAGGAATTGGTATAGCAGCAGCTAGGTTAAACAGGCAGGCTCCAATTTTTTTTTCTTCAGTTTTATTTGGAAGGTTCTGTGCATGCACGAAGCTCATTCTTCACTGGAAGCCGTCGGGTGAGGAGCTCTTAGCCGCGGCCTCTGAAGCTAGACTCAGCCCTGTTAGGGGAAGATCAGAATTACCCCAGGGATGGGTCTGAGTCATAGGATCCTTACCGTACATTAGTAGGAAGCCCGGAAAAGTTGCGGTCACTGGGTGGTGTCCCCAGAAGTTTGGCTGTGCAGTCAGCATGGCGATCGGCTTTAGGGTGGAGGCGTCGGTCGTGGAGAGAGTCGGAAAGCCTGGTGGATGCTGCTGCACTGGTAAATAGTTTGTTTGATTTTTGGATCTTGGTGTTTGAGGCAGCAGCGTGACAGGAGGGTGATTTGAGGAGTGTTGTGGTATGAGATACGGAGCTGTGGTTATTTTGTTTTTCAGATGGCTTGCAGTTGTTGTTTGTAAATCATCTAGAGGTTTGATAGTGTTTTGTACAATCAGGAGAGATGGAAGTGGTGTAAAAATGGAGCCAAACGCCACAGTAAGGGTTTCTATAGCCTTTTGTATTTCACGTTCATTGGGAGAGCTTATGTTATTTTGGGTTTGTTTTTCGCAATTATTTTTGGTGAATTCCTCATTCTTTTTCATGTCAGGACTAGCTCCCGCCGAATGATTTGAATCTTGTTCTCTCATTGGTTGCTGGTTTGTTATCTTCTGTGGCAGTTCGTATAAAGATGGCTGCCGAAAAAAAAGCAGGAAATTAGATCCTGTTTTGTTGTGGCAAGATGGCGTTTCTCTCAGTGACCTGTTGCTCATTTGGTTTGATTCTTGCTTTTCGGTCGCTGCTCCATGGTTTTTGAGTAAGCTCTGGAGGTTCGTGATGAGATCTTTGTTAGTGACGGGCGATTCTAATATTTTAAAAATGGCTAGCCTGAGGTCTTCCTTTTTTTGTGCTGTTGTTTTAGATTCGTTCTTTCCTTCATTCCGTTGTTCTTCTTTTTCGAGTGAGGTGTATGATTCAGGAGTCTGCTCGTTTTTGTCTGAGGTGATTTTTGGTATGTTTCCGTTGGGTGATAGTTGTGCAGCCATTTGTTTCGTTAAGGCCCTAGTAGTTATTCTATTTCTTTTTGTTAAATGTTCAGTAGTCTCTGACATATTTCTTTTTGGAGTTATGGACAACCATCCTCGGCTACCCAATTTGTTAAATTTCTAGGATCTAGCCCAATAACTCTCAGTACTTCATCAATAACAGAAATAACTTATTTATTTATTTTTGAGAATATAACTTAACCCATTCATATACATCTATAACCTTGCTTCTGTATCTCATAGGTATTCATCTAAATCTGAGGGAGAAGTTTTACAGACAAGGACTTATATACCTGGAGGGAGGAGTCAAAGGTAAGGCGGAGTTGGGAATGGGATGGGTTTAAGGGATTTAACCCATGCTAAACCATAGAGTGCAGAATAAATACAAGAGTTAGACATTTTATCTGACAAAAAATCAAGGTTCTACATTTAGGGAAGAAAAACAAAATGCACAGGTACCATATATGTGGTACCTTGCTCAATAATAGTAACTGTGAGAGGGATCTTGGAGTCCTAGTGGACAACCATTTAGATATGAACCAGCAGTGTGCAGCAGCTGCCAAAAAAGCCAACACAGTTCTGGGCTGCATAAACAGAGGAATAGAATCAAGATCACGTGAAGTGTTAATACCACTTTATAATGCCTTGGTAAGGCCACACTTGGAATATTGCATTCAGTTTTGGTCGCCATGATGTAAAAAAGATATGGAGACTCTAGAAAGAGTGCAGAGAAGAGCAACAAAGATGATTAGGGGACGGGAGGCTAAAACATATGAAGAATGGTTGCAGGAACTGGGTATGTCTAATTTGATGAAGAGAAGGACTAGGGGAGACATGATAGCAGTGTTCCAATATCTCAGTGGTTGCCACAAAGAAGAGGGAGTCAAACTATTCTCCAAAGCACCTGAGGGTAGAACAAGAAGCAATGGGTGGAAACTAATCAAGGAGAGAAGCAATTTAGAACTAAGGAGAACTTTCCTGACAGTTAGAACAATTAATAAGTGGAACAACTTGCCTGCAGAAGTTGTGAATTCCCCAACACTGGAAATTTTTAAGAAGATGTTGGATAACCATTTGTCTGAAGTGGTGTAGGGTTTCCTGCCTGGGCAGGGGGTTGGACTAGAAGACCTCCAAGGTCCCTTCCAACTCTGTTATTCTATTCTATTCTAGAAGAGTTTTCTCTTTCTTTCAATTGTTATGTTCAATTTTTATGTTATTAATATTTTTATTTGTACACTGCTCAGAGGGATATGGGCAGTTTCTAAATTTGAGTGATAAATAAATAAATACATATGGCTTGAATGAAGATCACTAGGCACTCACATGGGTGAGCACAGGAACTAACCTATATCAATAATGGATTGCAATTAGCTGGCCTTCAGTAGTTGAATTTAAGTCAAGTCACCATGAAGTCAAGTGAAGTCAGTGTACAAAGAAATTGCAATTCTGGGCAAAAAAAATAGGTGCTGAATAGTTTGAATGTTGTCCTACAAATCTATAAAATAGCATGATAAAGTAAGCATTATTTATTGAGAATCCAAAGCCAGTGTATTAATACTGTGTATTAAATTTTAATTCATTTCCAGATAACCCCCTGCACCCAGTCTCTGGAAAAAGACAGCAGAACCTAGCAATTTTCCCAACCACTTGAGTCAAATCATGGTTCTCTGTCAAGTCTTAAAAGTTCTCAGAGGGCAAGTCTTTTGAAGATTGCATTCAGGTGATCCCTAATTCACCTTTCAAATGCCTCCAAATGCTTATTAAAAATTGTTCCCTACTTTTCAATTCTGCCTATTCTGTTCTGCCAATCTGATATGGCCTGAATAGGTTTGAATCATTTTATCAGGAACTATTGAATAGGTTTGTTCCAACAACCGAAGTCAACGCAAGATAATGCACTAAGTGATGTAAAATCAGATGTCCTACAGCTGTGATGGCGAACCTATGGCACACATGCCAGAGGTGGCACACAGTGCCCTCTCTGATGGCATGTGAGCCGTCACCCCAGTTCAGCTCCGGCATGCAATCGTGAGTGTCTCCTGCCAGCCAGCTGGTCTTCGGGTCTCTGACATGCATGTGTGGGGTGTGTGCAGGGGGATGCACATACACAAATGGGGGGCACATGCATGGGGCATGCATGCATGCATATGGGGCAGGGCATGTGCAGGGTCCCGCTTGCTCATTCCGGGGGTGGGGCACATGCACGGGGGCTGTGATCGCATTGCATTTTGGGGGTTTGGGAGCATGCGTGCACGCTTTGGGCACTCGGTCCGGAAAAGGTTAGCCATCACTGTCCTATAGTATGATATATTTATACCTAATACAGTACAATAGATTAAATAAGAATGCCTTGGCTTTGCCATCAGTTCTTAGATACTTTATAACACATTTTCCTCAAAACCAATACCAATTTAGAAGTATGAAGAGAAAGAAATAAGTCTCCCTCTAGCATTGTGTTGAAAATCATGACCCAAAACATTTGTTGTTGCTGTGTGTAATATTTCAATTGGCACCAAAGGAAACTATGCTTATAGACTAACAGCAAGGGTGATGTGTGCGATTCTGTGGGTTTTCATGTGTGTGTGTGTGTGTATGTGATTTTGATCTGGATGGAATGGGGGAGTGTAAGAAAATAGTGGGTGAAGGCCATGTTTCCATTGCTTTACACCATTGTTCCTCTCCTGTGCACCCTGTCAAGATACAGTTGAACATTTAATTCTATCTCCTCTTTATATTCATAATATAAACACAATTAATTAAACATGTAACCCTGGACAACTTGGGATTTAAAAAAGAAATAAGGATCATATTCTGCAATGTTTTTTTAAAAGATTTCTCAAAACTATCTTACATCATTATTTATCCAGGAAAGGATATCAAAAGGTGATTTCCCCCCTTTTTATTATTAAATTAAAGTAATTGTAAAAATGTTGCCATTGCACAGCTGTTTTTTCTTTTAAGTTTTCTTTTTATTTTCTTTTAAGTTTTATTTTTAAAACTCGACTATATTCAATCAGGGCTTATTATGGAAAGCATAAATGGCTGTCATTTGATCAGTCATTGATCAGGTAATACAGTATATCTTAAGTTCAGAGTGACTTTTGGCTCAGAGAAAAATCTTTGTTGGATTCCATCATTCCAAACATGTAGTTGTAGTTGAATTAGAAATGATTAGTAACTTGACTTTGCAGTGATGGCGGGATTTTTATTCTTGAAAAACACCACACAAAAACACATCAGATATAAAATTAAATTCTGAGTCACCATAATTTTTCAAAGCAGGTGAATGTGAAAGAAATAATTTGTTGGCATTAGAGATTTAGGAAGGAACTGTAATGAAGGAGACACTCAGAATAGATATAATTACAACTAATAAATTAAATGTTTGTTTTGTGTTTGGAAATTTACTAAAAGCAAGAATACAGGAACACAGCTTTGATTAGGCAACATGGTTTGCGAAATTAGTTACTGAGTATTAAAGGGAAATAATGTATTACCTATTGTTTCAGATCTAAATATTGGTTTATTTTACAATAATGCTAAGTCAAATGAAGGTATATACAAATATTTCAATTTTGGGTTTCTGTGCTGAATGCCATTACAAGTTTGACATATAGTAAACGACTATAGTTACTTCTCCTGTGTTTGTGTGTGTATATATGTGTTTGTATGTGTGTAATATATGTATGTGTGTGTGTATATGTGTGTGTGTGTGTATCTGTGTATGAATATAAATATGTATATGTTTGTATGTGTGTATATGTGTATGTATTTGTATACCGGTATGTATGTGTATATGTATACATGTCACAAACACACACATCTTTTAGGGAAGTGAGTTAAAACTCTTTATTATAACAGAATCTTAATTCTTATGAATTAAATTTCCAAGCTAGACTATAAATTTATAATCCCTATTTTTTTGGAGTTTCGCAATTATTTTTGATAGAGAAACAGTCATAATATCATCAGCATATAAAGATAATTTATATCCAGTTGTGAATGCCACCCCATCTTTAATATCTTGAAACTATTTATGGAAGAACTCATTGGTTCAAGGACCAAAATGAAGATTAAAGGAGACAAAATGCATCCATGTTGGGTGCCGCAATATAATTTAGATAGCTTAAGAAACAAAACTTTCTGTAATTACTCTAGCTATTGGATGAAAATTCAGAACAATAATACAAAGAATAAAAGATGGCAGAAACCCATATATTCTCAGACCACACTTCATAAATTCAGTCTGGAATACTGTACATCACACTGTCCAACAAAATTAAAGCAGCTAATTTATATGGAGCAATATTTGTAATATCAATCATTGGTTGGATATTGTCAGAGATTGTCTATTTTTTATAAATTCAGTTTGAGATTAATGTATTATAGATAGTATCACTTTCTGCAGCCTCCTGACTTGCACTGAAGTTAATATTTTGCCATCCACATTATGATCTTGGTCTATAGTTTGCATATTTTGTGTCATCTTTATCAGAGTCATCTTTATGTACGATCTTTATCATATGGTAATTAATATTACCTTAATCTAAGCCTCATGAAATTTAGAAAGATGGATTGTAGACCTCCAATAATATACATGCCAATAAGTCTTTTAAAAAAATATGTTCCTGGGGTTTTCCATAGTATATATATTGTGGGGTTTTTGTTTGTTTGTTTGTTTGTTTGTTTGTTTGTTGTTATTTCTTGTAATGAGAATGGTGGCGCCAATTAGGGTATTTTTCTTCCTGAGAAATTTCTTCCATTTCAGCACTTCCAGGAAATTTATAATTAGCCATTTGATTTCAGGACTCCCTAGTTGGCAAAACTGAGTGTAAAACTGGTGAAACGTGTTTCAAGGGATAAACCAATAACTGTCCAATCCTTTCCCTGGATTTCCAATATTTCTAGATAATGCATTTCAGAGATGAGGGGTCCTTGATGCTCTCTGAGCTTGATTGTTTTCTTGCAGACATTTCATTAGCCAACTAGGTAACATGATCAGTGCTCTATATTTACATACTGTGCAAGAGAGACAATCAACACGCCAAAAAGGGAGCAAAAAGACAAAAACACCTCCTCACCAGCAATCAACACCCAGATGTGCATAGATTAACACCAATACTAGCATCAAACCAACAATCAAGAAGTGAACAATACCCCAATCAAAGAACTGCCAAACAAGCCAACAGTAAACACCCCAGCCAAAGTAGAGAAACATCTGCAAATAAAGAACCAAGCTCATAGAGCACCAAGGTCCCCTCATTTCAGCCCTGAGCTACAAATATTCTCCTTTATCAGTACATTTCAGAGAGTACTCTGATGTAATACAAATTAAGAGCCATAGTCTGAGATCTAATGCTTATCTAAGTTTTTGTACCAGATCTAGTACAAGTAGCTATGTTATCTACCTCTGTTATGCAGGATGACAGCCCTTTACATGGAATAAAATAAGCTACCTTGGTAAACCATTCTACTACCACTAGAATGGTAATAAAACCATGCCAAGCAGACTCATTATTGTGGCAAAGATGCAACTCCGCTTCCTGGAGGGAAAAAGAAGCATCTAACATTGTGAAAAGGTTGTCTTTCAGCTACAGAAGAACCAAGCTCATAGAGCACCAAGGTCCCCTCATTTCAGCCCTGAGCTACAAATATTCTCCTTTATCAGTACATTTCAGAGAGTACTCTGATGTAATACAAATTAAGAGCCATAGTCTGAGATCTAATGCTTATCTAAGTTTTTGTACCAGATCTAGTACAAGTAGCTATGTTATCTACCTCTGTTATGCAGGATGACAGCCCTTTACATGGAATAAAATAAGCTACCTTGGTAAACCATTCTACTACCACTAGAATGGTAATAAAACCATGCCAAGCAGACTCATTATTGTGGCAAAGATGCAACTCCGCTTCCTGGAGGGAAAAAGAAGCATCTAACATTGTGAAAAGGTTGTCTTTCAGCTACAGAAAAACAGAAAAAAAATCAATCTGTGGGTCTTCGTGGAGATCATTTGACATTTGATACAGGAGTTTCCTTGTAAAAAAAAGAAAAATCCAATCAAGCAAATGTACTGCTTGTCTCTCCACTCCTAAGATCTTAGGAGTGTCCCTTTTTGGAGGGAGTGGCAAAGTTGTCAGTTTTCAAGGTGGCAGCAGGAGGGACAGATAGGGAATGTCACATTCAGGCTTGTGTGAAAGAGCATCTGGCACTTTATTTTGTGAGTTAGGAACATGAGTAATATGGAAGTTAAAGTGAGAGAAAACTTGTGCCATCCTTAATGTTAGTTTTCTTTCAAAAAGGCTGAGAATGAAAGCCATTTTTTCCTGTTCTATGTGTGCAAGCTTGTGATCTGTGTTTCAATTTGCTGCCTATGCTACTTACTCTTCCAACAGCAGGCTGCTTCACAAATCTTTAGCCATGATCTAGGTGCAGAATACAGGATCCAGTGTCTCTATGATCAGAAAATAATGAGGCTTTCAAGATTATTGTCAAGCTCTTTTAGGCTAGCAAACTCAGGAAATCAGACATCCTTTGGATTTCTGGAAAGGATCTTTATTTAGGATAATGCAACAGAGTTTCCAAAGCCTGCCAAAGCAATTTTCCAGATCAACATATATTTGACATAATCAAGGTAGAATTACTGTGAGTAACTTTCTCATACTTCCTCTGCACTGAGGAACTTTTTCTGTAAAGACCAGGCATCTTACTCTGGATTTTCAGAGACTGCTAAATATTCTATTATATCTATGGATCCAAAACATGGCAGTTTTAAATTTATAAATGTATTATTCATATGTTTAGAAATGAATTGGTGTTTCAACACTAATTTCAAATATGTTATCTGTTCTTGCTGGGGCAGCAATAGAGCAAAAGTTAATACTGTACAGCTCTGTCTGACTGATCAGAGCTTGGGAAGGGAGATATTAGAACTAAGGAGAAATTTCCTGACAGTTAGAACAATTAATAAGTGGAACAACTTGCCTGCAGAAGTTGTGAATGCTCCAACACTGGAAGTTTTTAAGAAGATGTTGGATAACCATTTGTCTGACATGGTGTAGGGTTTCCTGCCTAAGCAGGGGGTGGGACTAGAAGACCTCCAAGGTCCCTTCCAACGCTGTTATTCTATTCTATTCTCTGTATCTAGGATTTCAACAGTGAGCAGAAACAAGTATGCAAAAGCAGCAGTCTTCATCTATAGTAATGAAGTCTATAAAAGGGGGACTAGTAGCATTGGTGCCTTGTAGAAGCTTTACTTCTGTTATTTGCATTATGTGATACAAATGACACAGATTATGAAATTTGTATTAGTTGCATCACAACATGGCACAAATGATGTACAATACTTAATTTGTGCAATGACTTCATGACATGGGACCCCCAGTGGCCCAAACCTTGCAGACATATTTGATTGGAATGATACTGAGATAGCTATCACATTCAGATTTATATACTACCCCATAGCATGTTTCATTACTCTCTGGGTGGTTTACGATGTCAAAGCATTATTTGTATATTGCCCCCAATAATCTGGGTCCTCACTTTACTAAACTGAATGGAACGGTGAGTCAAGCTTGAGCCGTTCAAACTCCAGGCAGAGTTAGCCTGCAATACTGCACTTTAACCACTACGCTACCAGGGCTCTTGGTTCTTCCGTATTCCCTCTTCAGTGTGGCTTCCCCTGCCCATTCCCATTTCATGGAACCTCGGTGATTTCCAGGTAAGAAACTGCACCATCAACACAAACTACATAGGAGGGGAGAAAAAAACTCTCCATGTTACCTATTCATTTATCCATTCATTATTTAGCCAAAGATATATTCTGCTTTGTATAATCAGGTAGGGTTTTTCTAGAGTTAAAAAAGCCAGACTGGTTCAAATGTTATTTTAGTGCCTAATTGTGCTTCAGTCCAATTATGCATTTCACCCTTTTCTGCAAATCGTTCCTTCATCCCCTCAGTGTGAATCCTGTTTTGAAATATACAGTGTTCTGTTCTAAGACACACAGTAGCCACCATCATAACAGTAAATAATTCCTGGCATTTCAGGAAAGGATGTATATGATTGCAAGCTAATAATACTGAATGAATAAGGAGCCCAAAGGAGTGTATAGTCTGTGTGAACACAATGGAAACAATATCGCTGGTTAAAATTAAGCAGCTTAATTTTATTATTTGATACTTTCTAGGCTTTCCCTATTAAAAAAACCCTTTGATTTCAGACGAGCTTTTAATAATATCATTAACTAATTCTCTATGTTGTCTTGTTGGGCTGAGAGAAATCATCCACAATTACTTGGTAAGAAGAGAGAGAGAAACAGAGACAGAGAGACACAGAGATAGAGAGAGAATAATAAAAGGGGTGTTCTGTTAATATCCTTTTGTTCCTAAGAATCAAGCAATTAACCTGAAATTCTAAAACTTTTTCATAAAAAATAGCACATCAAACATTCCTACTATTGCCTGAAGGCTGACAAATATTAGAACAACTTTGGCCAGCAAGGTGCATAAAGGAAAGACAATTAGCAAACTCACTTATGCCCTTGGGCTGTTACACAATTCTAGGTGTAGTTATGTAAGATCAGTCCTCTGTATATTCTTAGCAAAGGATACTTAACTCTGAGAAAATGAAGGTCAACCCTCCAGTAGCTTGAGTGAAACTTTGATACCTCTCCCAAGAGTTTTAAAGATGCTCCAGGTTCAGCAGCTGACTTTTTCTTCTCTGATGTCCTGCCAAGCAACATGTAGGTCATGATGTCATTGTGTCATATATCCGTTCCACTTTTGCAAACAAAAACTACAATCACAGTATAGAATTTTTTCGATACAGTGACAGATTGCGACCAATTAAACCTTTTAGTTAAACACTTCTGAGCAGTATGATTAAACGAAGGTTTTGAAAAGTGCAATATACAAAATATTAGATGAAAGCAGCTAATGGTGCACTAAGGCTTCTGTTGTGGCATCTGCCCTTTGGAACAACATTGCAGGAGAGTTCTAAATGGCTCCTACCCTCCAGATGTCTTTGAAAAGCTGGCTTTGCTCCAAGATCTAGAGTTAGAATGGCTGGCAAGGTCTTGGGTCTCTTTTTTGGCATGTTGTGTCCCCCCCACCCTCTTTTTTAAAATTTTCCTCTTTTTTAAAATTGTTTCTTGTTCTTAAGATATAAGTTGCTCAAATTTGATTGGGGAGTTGGGACGCCTCTGCATATAATTGAATGAACAAACAAATGAATGAATGAACAAACAAATGAATGAATAATTGAATGAATGAGATAGACATAAATAATTATGATAGACCTAACATTAGCAAAACCCACAACATATTTAGTGTCTAATCAAGCAGTTCCTGCTCTGTATAACAAAGGAATTAAGAGTCACAAATGGAATCCCAATGCATTCTAAATTGTTATAATGGATCTTTGTAGGGAAACTGAGATGTCCGATAAAGTCATACATGGAAATCTTGCTGGAGTTATAGAGGCTTTAAGAATGAGTTCATGTATTACATAGTCCCAGTGTGATTAATTTGGCTGGGGCTGTAGTTGAATTGTGAATTCTGGAACTATGTTTTGCAAATTATTGTTTATGGAGTCTTTGGTGTTCTTCGACTTTTCGAAGTTGTTTGCAGGCATCTTGTTTGCAGAAACTAGTGCTTCAGGGATAGAAGGGAATAGGGTTTGTTTTGTCTCTGCTTATATACAGTAGCTTTCTCTATCAGTGTTGGTGCGGGTGTTGTTTCCTCCTTGGTAGTTCGTTGATTAGGAACTGTTGTTTACTGCTTTGTTTGTCTAGTGTGAATCCTGCTGTTCATTCTTGCTTATCTGGGTGTTGATTACTGGCAAGGAGGTGTTCTAGTCTTTTTGTTTCCTTTTCAGCTTTGTTATTGTCTCTTTCGAATGGTGTATAAATCTTGCCTCTCTATGTAATTGTTGATGGCTGATTTGTCTGAATATCAAGCTTCTAGGAATTCCTTCATGTTTTGGGATTTAGCCTACTTTAGGATGCTGATAGTTTTGCAGTTGGAACTATGGTTGAGTCTGCTTAAGTGTTCTAAGACTGAGAAGTTTTCATTGTGTCTTTGGACTGCTGGTTAGTGACCATGGATGTGCTGTGTTAGTCTTCCACCTGCTTGTCCCATTGTTTATGGCTTGTCATTATTTGTGTGTCATTGTGATTTGTTCAACACATGTCAATAAAAGGAGCCATACTGTAATGCAATATATGAAATAAGTAGTCTTCAGTTTATGACAATTGATCCAAAATTACATTGGTAAGTTATTGCAGTCATAAGTCGAGGCATCGCATAACCAGACCCTTTTTTTTTTCTTCCTTTTTTGGAGTGGTCGTTAAGTGAACATTATAGTTGTTAAATGACTGTGATGATTTTTAAGCACTGTAGTTGTTAAGTGAATCCATTTTACCTTATGGATATTTTTTAACAGAGACCAAAAGTAGATATTGGAAACCAGCAAAAAGCACCAAAAATTGAGGTCATGTGATTGCAGGATGCTGCAAATGGCCACAAAGGTGAGCCAATTGCCAGTGCCCGAAATGCAATCACATTACATTACTCTTGTGTTTGTGTGTGTTTGTGTGCACAGCCATTTTAACTTCCAAATAGGGTGGTAAGTAGTCTTTTGAGATTCTGCCTTAACTCCAAACAGTTGCTAAGCAATTGGTCATAAATTGAGGACTGCCAGTATCAAATTTTCTCAAAATTCTGCCTTAGAGTCCACATAAGTGCCTACAGGGAGAAGCAAAGGAAGGGGAAGCAAGTGACATAGAAGAAGCATAGTACACATGATAATGTCACCACGCAAATGCCATAACAAACACATTGGGACATATATGTAATGAGAACATTTGCATGACTATAGCAGCTGTGTGCTTGTCATCATTTTGGGCATTATGATGGTTTTGCTGCTGATTGGGGACATTAAGATTGGCAACTGGGAATGATGCCAGAAAGATTCGGTAGGTTTGAACAAAGTTTACACATGGTTTTGTTTACATATCATACTAAACTTCTTTGATACATGAAGCAGGTTTGATTTAAACCTGTCTGCTAAATAAATCAATAGTGACCTGATTTATGCATAATGCTAACACATAAATGATGGATTTAGAAAGAACAGTGGCTAGATATGTACAGACCTTATGCCAAAGCCCAAATGATTTGCATTCTTGAGTTCAATATCTGAAATTAATTATTCCAAACTGTATGGAGGAACAAGTTTGCTCTATCCAGAGATAATAATTATGCCGAGCCAGATAGTCCCTAATAGCTCTTCAGTCACCTGATCCTGCAGTTCCTTTTGCCTGTGCCAGCCTTTCCCAACCTACTTGCTGGATTTTTTTTTTTTTTTATTATTCTCTTATAATAAAAACAGGCACTCCCTTCCCCGGGACACACATAACTGTGCATCCCGGGGAACACACATAACACATATAGTCAATTCATAGCAAAAATAATTCCACAAATTCACATTCCATCTAAGCGGATGTCCTCAACACTGCTTTTTCCTTTAGAAACGAAACACTCCCACTCCCCCATATCTTGAGTAAGAATAGGGGGGTAAAATGCAATCTCTTCCTTCCCAGCACAGCACCAGTTTTAGATTTGTTAGCAGGAAGGAAGCAAAAGGAAATCCCCCTCTGTTTGCTGCAGGCTGATTTTGCCATTCATGACTCCAAAGAGATTTTAAAGTAGAACTCGAGTCGCAGGAGGGTGATGAATTAGAATTGTATTGGATTTACTCACATCCATTTAGCAGCATCATGCCTCATTACTTCAATGTCTCTGCCTATGGAAAAGAGCCAGACCTGTATGATTTATCCCACATTGCTGTTGCTTGTTGGACAGCAGCTCACTGCAAGGGCAGCCTAGAGGTCAAAGCCTTGAGGAATGATTGCCTCTGCCATTACCATAACTGGATAACAAATATTAGATACACCGCTACGTATGATAAGAGTTTCTGTGGGGTCTCAGGAACTGAGGAAACCTGGCTCATTCTGTCATCTCTGCTGACTTTCAGAGAAAACAGATCACCTTTTCCAAGGATTACTTAAACCGATTGCTTTGAAAAACTTCCATGATCTGGTCCTCTTCCTTTCACTGGACAAAATTCTAGGGGTTTGAAGACTTTAAGCTGGTCTATCGTTCTATAAATGAATGGTACTTTTAATTAGCAGTTGCTTAGTCAAAGTAGTCACTTCCTTGTTTTCTCTACAAAATCACAGGTACTTTTTTTGCTCTATGTCAGGGGTGGGTTCTACTTATCTTTACTACTGGTTTGCAATGGGGCTGTGCGCATGCGCTTGCTTCACTTGTGCATGCGCACGCTCTTTTGCACATGCACAGAAGTATTTTGATGACATCGGGGTCAGTGGGCGAAGCCTCCCGTCGATTTTACTACCGGTTCTATAGAACCGGTGCGAACTGGGGGCAACCCACCACTGCTCTATGTGTGTGTGTTTGCCTAGCATTAAGGAACTTCCTGCTCTGGCCTCAATTAGGTAATTATTTCCCACTTTGGCCTTTACACCTAAACTTTGCTAGACACTTGACAATGTAGCTGATCCTCTTTAATACGTAACTTTCTCTTGCTGATGCCTCAACTATACAGCTGATTCCTGACTTATTTTCCACAAAGCAGTCCAAACTAGCATAGATGATGTTACCTAATTTGGGTAATGAAATGTCTGCAAGAAAACAAACAAGGTCAGAGAGCACCAAGGATCTCTCAATCCAAACTTTGGCGGGGGAATGGAAGGGCTATAACATTTACCCAACAAAAGGCAGCTCACTTTCAACATGGTTCATCTCTCCTATGCTCACCGTAGTTGATGGAGGAAAGGAACTCACTTGTGTAACTACAGTTATTCTTGTTTTCATTGTCCATTCTTTCTTTGACATCTTAACTATGACTACCTCAGTTGGCAACATCCATAAAGATAAAAGATAAAGGTTCCCCTCGCATATGTGCTAGTTATTCCTGACTCTAGGGAGCGGTGCTCATTTCCATTTCAAAGCCAAAGAGCCAGTGCTGTCTTAAGACATCTCCGTGGTCATGCGGCCAGCATGACTAAAGGCCAAAGGCGCACGGAACGCTGTTACCTTCCCACCAAAGGTGGTCTCTTTTTTTCTACTTGCATTTTTTACGTGCTTTCAAACTGCTAGGTTGGCAGAAGCTGGGACAAGTAACGGAAGCTCACTCTGTT
Source organism: Pantherophis guttatus (assembly GCF_059756535.1). NCBI lineage: Eukaryota > Metazoa > Chordata > Lepidosauria > Squamata > Colubridae > Pantherophis > Pantherophis guttatus. The sequence goes on along the minus strand of NC_142064.1, from coordinate 199,645,939 downwards.
ACGCAGCACTAGGGATTCAAACCACTGAACTGCTGACCTTTTAATCGACAAGCTCAGCATCTTAGCCACTGAGCCACCACATCCCTTTTGTATGTATGTATATACATACCCTTTTGTATTTATGACAACATCCATATACCTCTATAAATTGTAAATGTGTGTTTTATGCAGAGGTCATTATAGTCTATGAAAATGGAGAGCAGATGGAGAGAAGGAAATATGTCAAGTGTCATGCAATGAGTTTTATAATTCATTTTTAAAATGAATATTTTCTGTTTTGAATCTGTTGTATGTATTTAAAATCACAAATTATAACTGTTAAATAAACAGGACAAATGCACAATTTGAATAAGAAGTTCCTGGTTATATAGTATCTGGTTGAATTTTCTGTTGAAAATACATTACAAATAACTCAGAATGTTCTTATTATAGCATCCGTCACCTGTCGTAGGCCACATGTCTTTTAAAGAAATTATATACGTACAATATGATGAACACAATGTATTGAATAGCATAAAGTAGCCAAGAATGGTAGTTTTGTGAACAGGGGTGGGTTCTAAATTTGTTTACTACCGGTTCTGTGGGCGTGGCTTATTTTGTGGGTGTGGCTTGGAGGTCATGTGACTAGGTGGGCGTGGCTACCTGGTCAGAGTCATTTCTGAAAGGTCCTCCCACTTACGACCAAGTCCTCGCACTTACGACCCAACTCATTTGTTTGCTTTTAACACTGATCAGCTGTAGGACAGCCCTTTGAAGCCCCGCGGCAAGAGTTTAAACAGTTTTTTTCCCTCTAGTCATCAGCTGGGACTCAGGAGGCAGCAATAGATTGGGGGTGGGACCAAATAAAAGGTAAGAATAACATGGGTGGGAGGGCGGGAGGAGAACCGGTTCGGTGACATCATATCGTCACCGCTACCGGCTCGGCCAAACTGGACCGAACCGGGAGGAACCCACCAGTGGTTGTGAATGCCAGAGTGCTTGATGCCCAATCCACTTGTTCACAAGAAGTGGATGTTTGTCACCTCAGCAGAAAGAGTCTCCAGCCACTTCCTCTATCTTGGATATAGAAAAATGTGCTTTTTAAAACCAAAGAGAAGACACTGAACTGAGAACCAGATTAAAATTGAGACTGCTAGAAAAAAGGGGAAGTCTGATTAAACAGAAAAATAAAGCCATTTATGTAGAAATAGGTAAATGTGTTCTAGACAGGGTGTGTACTCCATTTTATTAACTTTTCATCTTGCTCTAAAGATTCATTTTCCCTGAACGTTTAACTCCTTCCTTCCTTCCTTCCTTCCTTCCTTCCTTCCTTCCTTCCTGCCTGCCTGCCTGCCTGCCTGCCTGCCTGCCTGCCTGCCTGCCTCCACCCACTCTTTCTGCTGTTTTTCTTTTGCTGTAGACCTTTACCATCTTGTATTCTGTCTGGAGCATTGCAATATTCTTTTGCAATTTCTTTCCAATGTATTGTTTTCCCATTATTTGAACAGCTGCGTATTTACCTCTTTCAGTGTCAGCATTTTAAATCCAAACATGTTTTCTTTTCCTTCGTAATAAAACTTTGTTTTGTTTATGTCTTGTGAGAATCAACCTCCCAAGGAATATCTGAAACTTTTAGGCAAATGCTAATATTCTCACCATAGGATTTATTTATTTTTTCATTTAACTTTAATTCTCAGGGAGTTAGCATAGGATATGAAAGTAGCATAGGATATGAAAGTCTTATTATCTCTTCTTAAAAGATAAAGTAATCCTTGCAGTAGATACATGGAATATAACTGGAACTGTCATATTGCTACTTCCTAGTGGGACTATGTGAAATTGAGAAGGCATCTTAATTTCCAAGGAAATTTAAGACTTTCACCCTTCCACCCTATAATTAGGTAGCAGTGGTGTCAAACAGACACTAGAAAGCAATGAAGAATATATATCTCTATCATCTATATCTACACTATATCTATCTATATCTATATCTATATCTATATCTATACCATCTTTCTCTCCCTCTCTCTCTCTCTCTCTCCTCTCTCTCTCTAATCTTCAATAAAGGTGAATATTTGTAGCTCAGGGTTGAATTGAGGGAGCACCAAGGACCCCTTATATCTATATATCTACTGTATAGATAGATAGATAGATAGATAGATAGATAGATAGATAGATAGTAGATAGAAAGAGATCCTTCTTCCCTTCCCTTCCTTCCCTTCCCTTCCTTTTTCTTCTTGTAAATTCTAATCTAGTGGGAAAACTATGCACACACAAAAGCTGCATAACAAAAGTTATTTTTGTTTCCAGCTTCTGGGTTTGATGGGTCAGCTAAATCAGAGTTATGGGAGCAGATTTCTATAGCAGACTGTACAGTTTCCTGCTCATCCAGCAGAAGATATATTGAAGGTCATGGTGATATATTCCAAAACAGGCATCCTCAAGGCCAGACCAATGACCCAATCACTCCAATGGGACACTCTGTGTCTTTTAAATTGAAGGAATTAAAAATCCATCTCCATTTAAAAAGAGCTGTAATTCTGCAGAGAGAAAAATCATAAAAATTCAGAGTTGGATAGGACAAAGGGAGGGATGCTTCCTCTCACAAGCAATCCAACATTCTCAGCAGGTCCTGTGAAAAGATATTTGTTTTCAGATTACAGGGAGAATATGGATTCTGAAAAGGTTTTCCATGGCCACAAGATGGAAGAAAATCAGTTTTTAGGAACTTGTATGTTTCTTGTTGTTAGTGGTCCACAAAAAACCTTGACAAAATGCGCACAATTATTGATTATTCACCAATTATTCACCAATTATTCACCAATGTCCCATTTAGACCAATGTCCCATCAGAAAGTACAAGAAGGATGTTCAAGGCTTAATGGTGGATCATGTCTCGTTCCTAATCAGTTTTTTGCCCATAAAATGAAAAGGACTCAGATTAAATGAGTTGTTTGTGCTGGAGCAAAGACTATTGAGGTTGTCATTGACTTGATGCAGCTTGAACGGTTCATGTTAAAATCATCTAACAGTTTTTTATATAGTAAGTGCTATATGTTTGGCAAGATTTAATGAGTGAGCTTTCAGGGATTCTATAATCAAATCTAGAGAAGATGGGTCCCCTAATTTAATATCCAAATATGTACCTAATGAAAGAAGTCCCATTGCCATGTTTTCAGTTTGATAAATGGTTGGATTTACTTGCAGATTTTAATATCAAAGGGCAGTGAAATGTACTGTGACTACCCCAATATATTTTTAAGTCAAGGAAAAACCCTGATAATATTTATTTTTCAAATGTAGACACCACCCATTTCACTCTCAGAATGACTCTGAACGATGTACAATGAAAAGAATAAAAACCATATAAAAATTCAGTACATCAGCAAAAGGGATCCAGATAGGAATAAAATTAAAATAAGTTAATGTGCCAACCATCCTCAGAGTTACATACAGGAAGCCAGATCTTCAAACTCTTTCAAAAGGCCAAGAGAGAGAGAGCCTATCTTACCTCTGAGGGGTGGATATTCAATGGGACAAGGGTAATGGCAAAGAAGGCTCTCTTATGGACACCACCATTTGAAATTCTTTAACTGATGTGGTCCATCATGTACCTTCCCTGCCTGACCAGGTGGGATGGTATGATGTCATGGAGATAAGACAATTCCTCAGGTCACCTGTTTCCATGCTGCATGGGGGTTGGTAGAACTAAGGGAAGGCAAGGAATATTTTTACTATATAGATTATGTCAGGGATATGACTGCACATCAAATTATGTGATGCGTGCCACAAGTGGGAACAATAAGATAAGATGAAGTCATCCTTACACCTTTGCCTAGTATGGAAACTCCATTCTAGATAGTGGCAGGAGTTATTCTGCAACCCACCCAATCCAGGAAACAGTATTTATTAACTTTTGTGAACATGATCAGTAGATTGCTAGAGGCAGTAGCTCTAAATTGGTTTGATACCTATTTCGCTTTCTGGGATTAAAGGGATAGACAGTAAATGAGGAAAGAAATGTGTTCTGAATGTGAAGTCTCAGAGGGTTTCTAGGTAAGGATGTTTGAAATCTCCAATCTTCCACCATGCAGAGTCAATCAGATTTCTAGCAGAACATGTATCTTGTTTCCCCGAAAATAAGACTAGATTTTATTTTCTTTTGGGCCCCAAAATAAGCACTAGGGCTTATTTTGTGGAAAAACATGGTATATGTGCGTGTATATGTACCATGTTTCCCCCAAAATAAGACCCTGTCTTATATTTTTTTTGAACCCTGAAATAAGGGCTTGGCCTTATTGCCATGTGCTCAAAAGCCTGATTGGGCTTATTATCAGGGGATGTCTTATTTTGGGGAAAACATGGTATATATATATATATATAATATGTTCTTTGATATGTCCACTTTGTTTAATTGTGTAATTCAAGTCAGAAGCAATTAAAATAAGGCATAATATACAACATAAAAATTAAAATGTAAAATTATCCAAAGTGTAGTGAGGTGCTCGTTTCCATCTGTGATACTATGTCCATATTAAACTAGCTATTAAATAAGGCTCTGCAGTCTATCCTACTTCTTGGTAAGCTAGTAAAATGTGGGATAGACAGCATCACCACCAGATGGATTTGTAACTGGCTGACAAAGTGTACTCAACAAGTGGTTCTTAATGGTATTACATCTACATGCAGGAAAGTAAGCAGTGGGCTACCACAAACTCAGGTCCAGTACTTTACAATATCTTCATAAATGACTTAGAAGATGGAATAGAAGAAGAACTCATCAAATTTGCAGATGACACTAAGCTGGCAGGAATAGCCAACACCCCAGAAGACACTGGCAGGAATAGCCAACACCCTAGAAGACAAGCTCAAGATCCAAAAAGATCTTGGCAGACTTGAACAATGGGCTGTATCCAACAAAATGAAATTTAATGTGTAGAAAAGCAAGGTTTTACACTTAGGTAGGAAAAACGAAAGATTAGATGAAACCTGGCTCAAAAACAGTAACAGTGGGAGGACCTTGGAGTTCTAATGGACAATCACTTAAATATGAGCCAGCAGTGTGCGGCAGCAGCCAAAAAAGCTACTATAATCCTTGGTTGTATAAACAAAGATATAGAATAAAAATTAAGTGAAGTATTAGTAACACTTTATAAGGCCATAGTAAGACGGAACCTAGAATACTGCATCCAGTTTTGGTCACCACATTATAAAAAAGATGTTGAGACTTTGGAAAAAGTGCAGAGAAGAGCAATTAATATGATTAAAGGCCTGGAGACCCAAACATATGAAGAACAGGAATTGGGTACGGCTAGTCTAGAGAAAAGAAGGACTGGGGTGACATGATAGCAGTACTCCAGTATTTGAGGCAGGGGTGAAATGCTCCCAGTTCAGACTGGCTCAGGTGAGTAGGTAGCGATGATGGCCGGTGGTTCGGAGAACCGGTAGCAATGGCAGCTGGAGCTCCACCCACCCGCCCACCCACCCCATTCCCCGGAGTCGGGGAATGCACCATTCCTGGACTCCTACTGCTCACCTTTCTCCCGCGGCTGGCTGTCAGGGAAGGCAAGTGTCCGAAAGGTAGCAGAGTCACTCACTCTCCTTCTTGAATGAGCCGCTCTGGTCCACGCGCTGGCTGTGCAAGCGCACATCATTTATTTAATTCAGCGGCAGGTTGGGTGTGTGCTTGCGCAGCCAGTGTGTGGACCAGAGCAGCTCATTCAAGAAGGAGAGTGAGAGACTCCGCTACCTTTCGGGCGCTTGCCTTTCCTGACAGCCAACCGCGGGAGAAAGGTGAGCAGTAGGAGTCGGGGAATGGTGCATTCCCCGACTCCGGGGAATGGGGCAGGTGGGTGGAGCCACGTGGAGAAAGGCGAGCAGGCAGCGGCTCTGCGGCAAGACCAGAGTTGAGGAATGGTGCATTCCCCGACTCCGGGGAATGGGGCAGGTGGGTGGAGCCACGTGGAGAAAGGCGAGCAGGCAGCGGCTCTGCGGCAAGACCAGAGTTGAGGAATGGTGCATTCTCCGACTCCTACTGCTCACCTTTCTCCCGCAGCTGGCTGTCAGGGAAGGCAAGCGCCTGAAAGGTACCAGAGTCACTCACTCTCCTTCTTGAATGAGCCACTCTGGCCCACGCGCCAGCTACGCAAGTGCACATCCAACCTGCCGCTGAATTAAATAAACTGTGTGCTTGCACAGCTGGCGTGTGGACCAGAGCGGCTCATTCAAGAAGGAGAGTGAGTGACTCCGTACCTTTCGGGCACTTGCCTTCCCTGACAGCCAGCTGTGGGAGAAAGATGAGCAGTAGGAGTCCGAGGAATGGGGCGGGTGGGCGGAGCCGCGGGAGAAAGAAATTTAAAAAGTTTTCCTACCGGGTTCTGTGGGCATGGCTTGGTGGAAGGGGGTCTTGTGACTGAGTGGGCGTGACTGTGAGTGACATTGAGTTGGCCACACCCACTCAGTCACAGAACACCCCCCCACCAAGCCACACCCACAGAACCAGTAGGGAAAAATTTTAGATTTCACCCCTGATTTGAGGGGCTGCCACAAAGAAGAGATGGTCAACTTATTCTCCAAAGCACCAAAAGGCAAGACAAGAAACAATGGATGGAAACTAATCAAGGAGAGAAGCAATCTGGAATTAAGGAAAACATTCCTAACAATGAGAACAATTAACCAGTGGAACAATTTGCCTTCAGAAGTTGTAGATGCTCCATCACTGGAGGTTTTTAAGAAGAGACTGGACAGCCACTTGTCTAAAATAGTATAGTGCAGTGATGGCTAACCTTTTTGCCATCGCATGCTAGGAGGGGGGGTGGTCGTGCGCATGCGTGCCCACACCCATAATTCTATGTGCCCCGCCCCCATTCATGCATGCACGACCCCCCCACTCCCCCTGCTCCTGGCACGTGATGGACCGGTAGGCCCGTTTTTCTCTCTCACCTGGCTCCAGAGCCTCTCTAGGAGTCTGGGGAGGGAGAAAACGGTTTCCTTCCCCCCGGAAGCCCTGCTAGAAATGGCTCGTTTGCCGATGAGGATAGGACCGGAGGATAGGACTGGAAAGCCCGTTTTTTGCTGTCTCCCATCTCCAGAGCCGCTCTAGGAGTCTGGGGAGGGCGAAAATGGCCTTCATCGCCCACCCATCCCCGAGGCCCTCCAGAGGCCAGAAATGGCCCATTTGCCAACTTCTAGTGGGACCGGAGCTGAGCTCGTGTGCCCACTGATATGACACAGGTGTGTGCTACCTGTGGCACGCGTGCCATAGGTTCGCCATCACGGGTATAGGGTCACCTGGTTGAGCAAGAAGTTGGAAGACCTCCAAGGTCCCTTCCAACTCTATTCTGATTGATTGGAATATGCAGGACCACAGATGTAGTACTTGAGCTCAATTCTTTAAACCAGCTGCAAGATGCCAGGGAAAGACACAGCCAGCTTAGCTGTCTTAGCTGAATTCTGGGAGTTGAGGTTCACAGGTTGTAAAAGGGCCACAGCTGCCCACTCCTGTGCCTAATCTATGAAGCTGTTTTACAGAGTTGAGTGGGATCAAGTGGGAAACATTGGAAAACTCACTGAAAACAAAGGCTTCACTCTTAGGTTTTTAGTCACCAGTAACTGCAGTTAAGAATGATTACAAACTTTGTGTGTATTTTTTTTTCCAAAATGATATTTGTCTAGTAGAATATGTTTCTCCTTACACTGCTCTTTAAAATATGCACTTAGATTGCTATTGGTTGCGAGTGGGTTACAAAATTTTTGATTTTTTGTATTGATGTACATCCCCAACATAATTTAGAAAATAAAAATAGAATAAGGATATAAAATTCAGTCAAATTTCTCTGTCTTCTATGGAAATGCTGGCACTTCTGATTAACATTTTATTCACACCTACACTATTCTTTCAGGTCTGGCTTTTACATTGCAAAAAAAAAAAAAAAGCAAAAAAGCTTAAATACCAAACACTTAAACATCATGTTTAGTCCTCTGGTTCACTGAGTTGTATGCTGTATAAACAACTTTATTCTGGCATTAAATCAGATGGCTGAGACATTTATTGCTTTTCATCTCACAATGAGGCAGTAACCTCTAGGAATACTTTATTGATTAGGTAAAAGAAAGAAAAAAAGTATCATAGCTTTGTGTGGGGATAATCCTATTTATGCAGAAAGACTTTCAAAAGCCAAAAAGAAACAAAACAGAACAAACTATACATCAAGCCCTTCCCCCCACCAAACATATAAGCAAGTGGGTGCTACATTCTCAACAATATATAAGCACAGTCATTAGCAGAAGCACTAATTGCTGCTTTTATGAGAAACTGACACAGGACATCGAACATAAAGTGTGTGGATCTGCCTAGGAGTTCTGCTTGTTGTTGCTATTACGTGGCAGAACATTGCCCTTTGTTCTTTTCCTTTTTTATTGGGGGGGGGGGGAGAGACCAGGAATTGGAAAGCAGCCTCAATATCTCCCCCTCATAAATTACAGTCCAACAATGTTCCCTCTTAATAGGCAAGCATATGGTTATGTCATCATGCCACTCTTTGAGAAGTGTTTCCAGATGTGATAATTATTTTGTTTTTCTGTAGATGTCTATTCTTAGCTCTGGCCATTATTTAAGAGAAGCTTCATTTAAAAAGGGCTTTGGTGACATAGGTGACTGTGGTAGTATCTAATACATCTGCTTCATCCACATCCACATGTACAAAAAGAAAAGGTTCTTAACTAATAATAAAAAGGGATGCATGGATTCCAATTGGGAAGCCATGTTCAAGATTTCCAGGAAGCCCTTGACTTGAGCAAGCAAACTAGGAGAGCTAACGAGTTTGTCAGAAGAGTTCAAAAGCATGATGGGAGAAGAACCAGAAAAGCTGTATATTCTGAGATACTTTGTACTACTTTGTGCTGTGTGAGTTAAAGGTCATCATATCCTACAGAGTTGTTATTTCACATGATATGCCCTGAAACCTCAAACCTATTGAGGTTGATTGAATATTTGCTTCCTGTTGAGTAAGCAGTGATTACAGGAGGAATATAAGGCAGCCATGATCTGGCGAGTAGTCTCCCTAAATTAAATGAACAGGGAGAGCTAACAAAAGTTTGCCAATAGTATTTAAGGGGTGGGGGGGAGTAGGTTTTGTTCCCTAAAATAACAGTTTGTACGTGGCTACTTTGGGAACCTGGTAGAAACCATAAGAAGTTGTCTGCTTGCACGGAAAGCTTAGTGAAAATCTGAAAAAGGAAAAAAAGATAAAAATAAAATGAAAAAATATCTGTATTATATAACAGTTACATATATAGATAGATATAGTTATACAGATAAGTTAAGAGCCGTGGTGGTGCAGAGGTTAGAATACTGTATTGCAGGCTAATTCTGCTGACTGCTAGAAGTTTGATTCGGACTGACTCAGGGTTCCATCTTTCCGAGGACCCAGATTGTTGGGGGCAATATGCTGACTCTGTAAACCACTTAGAGAGGGCTGTAAAGCACTGTGAAGTGGTATATAAATCTAAGTGTTATTGCTATTGCTAAATAATGTATACTCTGTCTCTGTGTGCGTGTACACACACACACACACATACCTACCTACTTACATAGTATGAAAATGACAGTCAGAACATGTTATGAGAGAGTAAATTGTAGAACTACTATGAAAGAAGGCAGACTGTGTAAATCATACTGTAAGTTAACTTCAAAACCCTAGCCTTTGAAAAATGCATGTTTTATATTTGTAAAGTGAAAGTCTCATTCAATATAACCATTGGAGTATGCTAAAATTTTTAAATTCAGATCACACTGTTTCATTTATTTGCAGCTCCCAGGATACATAGGTAGGTAGGTGATAGAGAGATAGAGATAGAAAAAGAAAAAGAGATAGAGATAGGTGGGGAGAAAGATAGATGGGGAGATGGGGAGGAAGCAAAATTATTTTAGCTTTTAAGGGTAGCAACAACCAGATCTGTTTCAGCCAGAATAAAAACTGCACATTTGGGCAAAGTCTGGTTGCTCCCCTGGGTTTACATTAGCATCTGCTTTGACATAACTACTTTGCAGACTGTTGTTGGCAGGGGGTGAGTAACTCCCAGGTAAGTGTAAATGAGGCACAAAGGAACTTCGAATAGAAGATGAACCGTATTGAGAGAAATGTTGCCTTCATTTCTCTATCTCTACTGATTGTCACAGTAGTATTACACTGTATTATTCACAAAATTTCATAGTTTCCCTTGTACTTTCTATTAAAGTCTTTCCTTGAAATACTATGTAAGAAAGAAATGGAAGGATTTCATGGGACAAATGATCTTTATATGGAAAAAAAGCCTTTGCATTGAAAGACTGCATGAATAGGGAAGAATCTGTTTAAACCTTCTTAATATCACACACCAAATCAGTGAAATGCTTTTCCTTATAAAATAATGTGATTCTTGACCTTTTCAGCTAAAATAACATTGGTATTATAATACCAATCAATCAAAATTGCTTACCTGATGCAGTATCCTTGTTATCACTGTTGTTTGGATCTGCCCCCATCCTGTGTCATAAACATGTTTGTGCTATGTTTTCTTTCATAACAATTTCCCTTCCCGTCCTTCATCTTTTCTTGCCTACATTGCTGGTTATTGGCTGGAAATCAGACCATTCTTGCAATGTAAGTTGTCACAAAGTGTAATGTGAGAAGTGACAATCATAGCTATGCATATTCCAAGTGTGTGGGTTGCTACTAGATGTGGGTGACATTTTTATTTGATTGTTCTTCTAATAAGAAGCCTACAAGATTTATATGTTTCTTCCCAAATGTGGGAGAAAACATACTGTGTACTTGAGAAATGAAGTCAACAGGTTTCTCCTTCTAAATTTGGGATGATCAAACTTTGGTTGGCTCAGGCAGTAGTTTGTGGAGTTCAAGAGCTGCCATCAGTCTAGGGATGATTACATATAAAGAAGTTACAGGTGTCATCTGAATTAATCACAACTTCCAGCAATAATTTTCCAAATTTTCCCTTCAAGATGAAAAGTATCAAAGCAGTTATAATCATAAAGTGCATCTTTAAAAAAAAAAACCCTGTATCATTTCAATAAAGATAAACAATACAGTGAGTCACAACAGCACTAGTAAAACAAGTCTCTCAAACTCGAGTCTAATGAATCATTAACATTTCAAACAGAGTTGACCTTTCTCATCATCCTGATATCACAGATTCCGGAATATGCTCTAAATAGTACAGTTTCATTAAACTTAAATTGAAACCCCTGAGAAATACAGCAATTTTGGAATGCAAGACTGACCCACCAAAAATCCCTCATTTTAAGAATTTCTTTGAGATAGATGCTATTTCAGTAAATAACTAAATTTGTTCCTGGTTGCTTTAAGAACAGAAGAAATTTTTTTAAAAAAATCACTCCTGAGTACATGAAGAGTAAAAGACTGAATCTCTAGAGCAGGGGTTCCCAATCTTGGCAATTTTAAAATGTGTAGACTTCAACTCCCAGAATTTCACAGCCAGTAAGAGCTTGGCAGAGACTTTCATCCATAGATTTCAAATAGGCGTATCTATTTTAAAAAAAGAATTGAGTTAAACTCTTCACTAGATACACAAGTCTCAGTATTATTAATTCATTAGAACCACAATATAATTTTTCAAGTTACTCTCTGGATAAGCTATCTGTACAGAAAGGACTGGATATGGTCCCATCAGGGCTCTGTCTAGGTTTGTACATGAAAATGCCAATGCTTCAGTTATGTTCTAGGCTTTCCTTTCTTCTCTGTTTGGATAGAAACATAGAAAGCCAACAGCAGAAAAATGCCTAGTGGTCTGTCAAGTCCACCCTTTGAGGGTTTTTTTTTTAATTTGATTTATATGCTGCCCTTCTCCGGAGACTCAGGGTGGCTTACAATGCGTTAAGCAATAGCCTTCATACTTTTGTATATTTATACAAAGTCAGCTTATTGCCCCCACAATCTGGGTCCTCATTTTACCTACCTTAGAAAGGATGGAAGGCTGAGTCAACCTTGAGCCTGGGGAGATTCGAACTTACAGTAATTGCAGACAGCTTGATCTTAATAACAGTTAATAACAGTGCTTTAGTCTGCTGAGCCACCAGGCTCCTTTTTCCTTTCTTTTTAATTTATTTATTATTTTTGCAATTATTATTTTTACTTTTTAAGTTTTGATAAGCCAATTTCTCCAGGCTGAGCACGAGAAATTGGTGCAACAACTCAACAACTAGTTTGAATGAATCAGACTGAACACTCCAATTACAACACACACTTGGATCTCTGGATTTTTTTTCTCTGTGCCTTTTGTAGGGATGGTGGCAGTTTTGCCATTTTTCAAAAATAAAATAACTATGTGTAGCTCATTTTATAGTTCATTCAATAATCTTTGTTTGCCAACATGATATGCTGTAATTTAAGAATTATTTAATTTAATTTTTTAACTTTTTTTGTTTTTTGTTTTGCCCAGCTCCACTACTCTAGATGTTGACCTGGACCTGGAAGTTGAGTACCAGAAAGTGATACTTTTGTGGAGAAAGTTGTGTCTATTGTGTTTCTATTACAATATTATTGTTTTAATTTATCGGGTATCTTCATTTTCTTTATTTTTTCCTCCTTTTCTTTTGTAAACTTTAGTCCTGATCAAAATGAATAATATTTGATTGAGCAACTATTTTAATATGCTTCCTGCCGCAAATGGATAGGAAATGGTGCCACCAATTTTGGGCAATATTAATCAGAAGACTCCAAGGGTTAAGACTTCAGCCCTAACACTCAAATGGACTCTTTCTCATCTATATAGATAAGGTTTGGAGTATTTAGCCACCACAACCCTACTATCCATCCTGTTGTGGTCTGCCAGCAGCCTGAGGAGCTGGCAGCAGAGTCGGACAGTGCTCTTTATCGGAGGCAAATATGGGGCCATCTGGGAGGTACGTGCTGCCTCTGGAGTCTCCAGAGTTGGACCTCAGCAAGGCAGAGGAACAGGGGGAGCCTGTTCCCAGTGTATGTATACGCAGAGCTGCCAGAAGGCAAGAACAGCTTAAACAAAAGAAACAACTTGGGAGTAGGACTGGGAGATGTTTGGCCCCTCCCATAAGACTTAAAAGAGGAGCAAAGGTACGTGGATCTTTGCAGGAAGCAATGTTTGTTCATTCGGTTCAGCTTAAAGCCTGAAGCTCTGTTTGATTCTGGACTCCGTGTGGCTTTGCCAGTTAGGTCTTTGGCAGCGTGTCAAGGGTGATAAAGGTGGGTGATTATCCCAAAGGACTTCTCCTGAAGGACTCTTTATAACTAATTGGGACTCATCTGTGAATGAACAGAATTCACACCTGTTGCAATAAAAGGCTTTTGGGACTACTCGTGTGTTTTAATGACTCAGGAAGCCTAGGTCAGAACACATCCTGGTTTTGGTGGTTAGATTACAACTCCCATTTGTTTTTCCTCTGAGTGGCTTCCAGCCTCAGTATCTGCATGACAAGAAAGTACTGCATATTTGTCTCTATACCTGGAACAACTCTGCCTTGTGAATTTGTCTGGAACTAATTGGTAAGATGTCCTCTTCCTTCTTCTTTATATGAGTTGAACTGGACTCATGGAGATATTTATTTCAATTTTTAGGGGGGGGATATGGAGTGATTTATATTGCCTTCTTCTGGAATTTTTTTAATTAATATCCTATTCCTAAGATTATTGGTGGCCTTCCATTTAAAGAGTGGTCATGTCCATCTTTGCTTAACCTGTGGAGATCAGCCAAGTTGCTTCCACCTAGCCACGCAATAATTTGAACTGTAAAGAAAAGAAAGAAAACAAGAAAACAAGAGAAAAGAAAGCCAAAATTCTTTTCTTGTAAGTAGCGCATGAAAGTTATTTTAAAAGTTATACAAAATACAAAAAGCAACCACTGGCAAGAGGTTTACCCATTGTACCTGACACAGGCAATCAAATCAAATCAAATAGCAGCATGAGCAAACAAGGAATGTATATCAAGGATAAAAACAAAGAAAGGAAAGCAATAACCAGCAGTTAAAGAATACAGAATGCTATGCTGACAAACAACAACAACAACAACAACAACAACAAAACACCTGGAATTTATTCTGCCACTTTAAATATTTTCCAAACAGACCATGAAAATTAGAGATGATTTTATACAATTCTTCCCAGAACCCAAATGTGAAGTTCTTAACTGCATGGGAAACAAAATATCCAGATACCAAATTAGAGAAGAGAAGTAAATTATGTGAAATGTGAGGACTTTCTTGAAATCAATGCTTATTAAATAGAACTATATTTAGCTGCTGCTTGCAGTTGAACTGACAGCAGTCTTGTCACAGGAGCTGACTTGAAAGGTCCTGTCTAACAAAATAATGGAAGCCAGAAGCACCAGTTAATTACATTTTTAGAAAGCAAGTGAAAATTCATGGAAAACCTCAGTGTTGAGGATGCATACGTCATTACACCAGGGCATTGCATTAAGAGTTCCATAAAATAAAGAGTGTTTTTTTAATTAGTGGTTCATAAGGAATTGCATAACTGACAATCCCTTTTTCCTTATTTTGAGTTGCATTTTATACTGGAAATCTGTCGGATGTTAGAGACATTCTGCAATAAACCATGGATAACAGCACCCCAGGGGAGTTACTTTCCTACCCTTGCAATTACCGCTATACTTAGTCAAATGCTTTTGCACAGATGGTGTAGATTTGGTACAATATTCTGATAAAAATCAGTTGTCAGGAACAGATCCAAGATGCGACTTTTAAAAAGTTTTTGGATTCTACATTTTACAAACTATGAAGTATAAAACTGTTATCCAAGTGATGATGTTGCTCATCATCATGTATGTGTATGTGTATATGTATGTGTATACGTATACGTATATGTATATCTGTTGAAAATGAAACTCACTAAGTTCAGTGGGACTCTCTAGAAATTAAATATACACTTTGCAGCCTATAGATAATGGTCCTTTCACAAAGCCTTTGCCCTGTACAGCTGTCCAATAAGGTTCACCAATCTTCTTCACATTTCTGATACCCAAACTACTACTGTATAGAATTTGGAAATAGATGAAATAATTTTGAAAATTATTATGAAAAAGAAGTCAGAAATAGAACATTATGCTCAAATTCAAGGACACTGAACTGAAAAGAAAAGGGTTTTGCTGTTTTTCCTGCCTGTTTTCATATCTCCCCCTCTCTTTCCCTCCCTCTCTCCCCTCTTCTCTCTCTGTGTGGGTGTGTGTTTGCATCTTGGTTTTTTTCTCTGTCTCCTTAGTGGACTTGGAAAAATAAAAACTTAAGCAAAATGAGAAAATATCTTGCTGATGCTCTAAAATCTTCCTCAGTTTAAATCTTGTTTCTTGTGGTTTGTTGAACATCTCCATGTTGTTTTCTTTGACAAAAAAAGTCAAAGTGATCATTCCTTTGTTTTGTGATGCCTTTATGATTTCCAGTGTAGCCCACAGAACTGAGATTTTTCTCATTCTCCCTCATCCAAAGAGTAAGCAGATCTGACCCTGCTTAACTTTTTGTTAAGCTTGATTTTATTATTTGCTATGACATTTGTTTAACTCACTGACACTAGAATCAGTTGTTGATGTTATTTTACAGTAAATGCTATAGAAAAGCACAAGAGAAGGATTAATTAACTCTTTCTTTTTAACCAGTTAACACAGACTGGCAAACTATTCCTAATAGCAGCACGGGCACCCAAGACTGTTTTTGATTTCTGGAAAAATTAACAAATAGAATAGAATAGAATAGAATAGAATAGAATAGAATAGAATAGAATAGAATAGAATAGAATAGAATAGAATAGAATAGAACAGAACAGAACAGAACAGAACAGAACAGAACAGAACAGTTTATTGGCCAAGTGTGATTGGACACACAAGGAATTTGTCTTGGTGCAAAAGAAAAGATACATTTGTCAAGAATGATAAGGTACAACACTTAATGACAGTCACAGGGAAACAGTCAATATAAATCTTAAGGATACCAGCAACAAGGTGAAAAGGTTATTAACAAGGTTAACAAGGTTATTGTGAAAGTCACAATAACAATGACAGCCAGGTTAATTTAGTGGCTTCAGCCACAAGGCTAGAGACCATGAATTCGGGTCCTGAGTTAGGCAAAAAACCAGCTGGGCCCTTCTCTCTTTGTCAGCCCTAGGAAAGAATGACTTGAAGGCCCACACCACACACACACACACACACACACACACACACACACACACACAGAGAGAGAGAGAGAGAGAGAGAGAGAGAGAGAGAGAGGGAGGGAGACTAACTCAGAAAACTTCATCAAAATACATTTAAAAGAAGCACCCTGGAAGAAAAACCTTCTTATAAAATCCAATCTTCATA
Source organism: Pantherophis guttatus (assembly GCF_059756535.1). NCBI lineage: Eukaryota > Metazoa > Chordata > Lepidosauria > Squamata > Colubridae > Pantherophis > Pantherophis guttatus. The sequence goes on along the minus strand of NC_142064.1, from coordinate 199,629,602 downwards.
GTCAATAGTTAGGGGTCATGGAAACCTATTCTAAAATATCTGTGGAATTCTAGCTCTTTAATTATCTCTCAGTGAAATAACAAGGATGTACAATATAAGCAATGTGTGTCTCATGCCATCTAGGCTTGTTTTCTTTATTAAAAACAATCCCTTACATCAAAGGCAGGTTAAAGAGAAGTTTTCTGTTTATCAAAGATTGGGGCCTGTCAAGGTTACAGTCAGTCTTTTCCTAATTGTATAGTGTTTGCTTAACTGCAGATGTTATTTTAAAATAATCTTTGTACCTCTTATTAAGGTAAATGTTTCATGAAACATGTACAATGAACTATATACTATAGTTCAGCAAGAAGGGAGATGCAAAGATGTGCATAATAGAAGACTATTAATTTATACAAGATTTATTTAAATATTCTATTCTTTGTTGAGTGGTTGATTTCCAAGGCCAGGGTTTATGTGCAAACTTCTAAGCAGAAAGCTTCTGCTCTGGAAGCAGAACATAAATTAGTTTTGTTGGAGGTCAGCATGAATGCAGTTCTGAGTTTCTATTGGAGATCCTTCAGGAGCAGAATTTCTTTTGTGAAGGCATTCTGTTCAACAATAGCAATCAAGATGTTTTGGCAAGTTAGCAGGCTTATGAATGACTAAGACAAATGCTGCTCTATGACTTCTCTTTTGGACATTAGTGCAATGCTTCAGGTTCAAAAAGTGCAGGATACTTGGTTGTGAATTCAATATAGGTATTTGCCACAACTTGCCATATACAGATGGAATCAGAACATTTCCAGTGAGATCAGAACAGCTCCGCTTGGAACTCAGAATGGATGTTTTGAGCAAAAAACTTTTTCAGCTTGAAATGCTCTGTATACTATTGGGTAACTTAGTCTTTGCAGGTTCAGCATGGTAGATCAGGGACAAGTCCCCATTTGTTACCACGTGTTGTGATGGATGTGTGGTTTGGCTGAACAACTATTTCCCTTGATGCCTAGCTACCAGTACTTCTCAGAACAAGGCAACAGGGCGGCCATCTGCTGTGGAGAATTGTACTAGCCCCAGTGCTTCATTCAGATAAAGTACTGAGGTCATTGTACATATTGCAGATTTCTCTAGGGCTCGTTCCCTGCTATTGCAGCAGAAGAGGGAATGACCCAGCTTTTAGGAACAGGCCCTGACTCCAAATTGTCTTGTTCTGAGCGGTCTCCAGGGCGACCTGGATGGGATGGTAAAAGGCAACCATGGCAAACTCATCTGAAAGGCATTGTTGAGAGACTCAAAAATATAGACAGGTCTTCTAGAGAATACAAGAAGAAGTTTGAAAGCACATTGAGGTTATATTATTGCAATATTTAAATTAGAAGTTGCTTTTGAAGACAGGATTTTTGATCTCTTCCATAATATGGGAATTTAAACATAGAATGTATTTTATAAGTGTTACAAGACCTGCTTAGATTTCTAGTTTTTTAGGGGATATAATTAAAAAGATCAGTTTCTATTTTAATCTATAGGACCTTTTACATGTTGAGATAAGAACAGAGTAGATTAGAATTTTTTATTGGCCAAGTGTGATTGGATACACAAGGAATTTGTCTTGGTGCATATGCTCTCAGTATACATAAGATATGTTCATCAAGAATCATAAGGTATAACACTTAATAAGGGTACAGCATCTTCCCAAATTTTCAGAAATCAATACATGACACTTCTGTGGTGCGATAAACAGGAGAAACTTTATTGATTAATATAACGAGAAATCTGGAAAATAAAATAAAAAACAACAGTTGGATGCTAGTTAAATTCAAAGCTAGCAAAACTTTAAAATCTGGCCACCAAGTCTCAAATTTATTTATTAAATTTATATGCCACTTATCTCACAGTGTGAGGCAACAGTTAAAATGTTGAAGATCAGTTCTTCCACTTTCACTATTATGCTCCTTTAAATACATTTGATTTTTTTTTATAAAAAACTGATTTTTTTGGTCCCGTTTATGAACAAATCTTACTATTGCTAAGTTCTAATAACAAAACGTACTAGACAAAATATGAACCCATTCCTAAATGTGGATGAGGCTCCCTTGATATTTGGATAGGTCATCATAAACCCAATGAGGATGAACCAGGACCCAATCTGGGTCGGTCACCTGTACCAGAAGTTTAGTCTTCCAAGCTTTTGGACTTGTGCTGCAGCTCATCCTCAGGGAACTTCTCTCTAGCAGAATGTCACACTCTGGAAGACTAAACCTCAGGTCCAAGTGACGGATCCAGATTGAATCCTGCCACATTATCCTGGGACACATATATTTGCCTTCATTCATGACAAAGAGGATGAATAGGGGGAATTTCAGCATCGTTTCCTAACCATAATGTCAACAAGGCAAACTGTGAGTCATTTATTTATTAATTTATTAATTCGATTTATATGCCACCCTTCTCCGGAGACTCAGGGTGGCTTACAATGCATTAAGCAATAGCCTTCATACTTTTGTATATACCTGCTTAGTAGGGCTTTCGGCCCCCCCTAAGCAGTGTTCTTTTTTATACAAAGTCAGCTTATTGCCCCCACAATCCAGGTCCTCATTTTACCTACCTCGAAAGGATGGAAGGCTGAGTCAACCTTGAGCCTGGTGAGATTTGAACTTGCAGTAATTGCAGGCAGCTGGCAACTGAGTGCTACTTTAACAGCACTTAGTCCACTGTGCCACCAAAGCTCATCATGACATTGCAATGCAAATCTGCCCTTTTGTATTGATATTACGATGGCACAAATAGGCACATAAGAAGTAGCGTGTTTGTCCTGATGTCATAATGCACATTTCGTCACCTGATCCCATTACCATCTGAACTCCCTTCAGATGCCTATGCTAGCATGCTCATATTTTCTTTTCTCTTAACATATTGGCCATGTATTTTCAATGCATGATAAATTGTTCCTAATTTTAATCAAGAAACTATATATACATGCAGGTATCTATATCTCTTTTTATATTTCTGTTGTGTATATCTATCAATATCTCCTATGCTAACCACATAATAAGGCTTACATACATTTATCTGGAGTGGAAACATTTAATTCAATGGGATTTTTTTTTTTTTTACCATAGAATAAGTTTACAGTGCAAAGCACTAACCAGGAAAGGAGAGATTTAATCTAGGGTTTAAAACAAACTCTGTTCCGTGCAGATTTGGAAAAAAAACCATTATACATAGATTTATTATAGTGGTATTTGTACATTCAAAATGAGTGAATATAAAAATAGATCACACAGATCTGAAAAGCCAAGCATAAGCAATGCAATATGGGAAACAGCCAACAGATCTGAAATATCATATGACTAATATCTATAAAATGTTTAACAGTACTTGGTTAACACAATCCTATTCATTAAAAAGAAATGTGGGGGAAAGTTTCCCACTCAATCGAAAAAACATATAATTTAAATGTAAAGTTTTGGATTGGGTTTTAATTTTGTAAGCATGTTCATGCTTATTCAAAATATGTTCCCTTCAATCAGCAACACTGAATATTGAGATAGGAGAGAGATAATTGCAACCACAGAGGTAAATCCTTTTTTTGTCTAGATTTCCCCAAATAAGACTGCTGTCAGGCTGAAGTCCCAACACTTCTAATGTGTCCAGATTTCTGACTCTTTTTACCCAGGGGATCTTTATTTAAACCAATTCTGGGAAGAACAGAAAGAAAGGTGCTTTGGATCTTGCAGCTCAGAGACAGCAATAAAATGCTTAACTATCCTGAAATGCCAAGGATAGCTTTGCAACTGTGCATGATGCAGGCTTGGAAGGTTTCAATGAGAAAGATTCTTTTAAACCCAAGGAAGTCAAATCTGCAGATATAAAAATGAGTCTATTGAGAAAAATCAAGGAAAGGCAAGAGTTTTTCTCTCACACAGGATTCCAAGGAAAAGCAATAATTAGTTTGGTCAAACTAATTATTTTTTTTACCTGTTTTAGTAAACTGGATTACACCATGTATTAGATTTCATTACAAAAGGTATAGTTCTGAATCTCCTGCAGGGATATTTTTAAGCAGGTTTTTTTCTGATTTATCCTTGTCCTCCTTATTCAAGGAGGCATTCTTATTAAAGCACTTATTCAAGTGCTATCGTCAGTTTTGGAAGACAAACGAAAGACATCTTTTGTGTCAATCCCCTTTCTAATGATCTTCAGTTGAAAAGAAAAGGGCCAGATACTTTTCACTGGTTGAGTTACTGTATGTGCATAAAGTTTTGGGAAATGGGGGATAGGTGGTGGAAATAATGCACTAGAAGACATTGTTATGCCATGTTGAAAACGAGAGATTTGTCACATTCAATTTCTAATAATGGCTTCCAAGGCCAGGACTTAGAGTTGATGTTCTTACTCCTGTTTATTGGACTATGGACCTGGAGGAAAACAATGGTGAAAGCAATCACGTACACATAAGATGTGTGCTTGTATATGAATGCATTTGCCTTTGCACAAATGAGTAGTATGCCCCTAGATTGCCCAGGACCCTAAAAATTCTGGAGGTTTGCTCAGGTAACTGCCCAGTAGGACCCCAACATGCAGAACCCCCATCAAAAGAATTGATAAGCTGTCCCACAGATATGTACTTAGTATATTTCCTTCTGTGGAAATAAAAAAACCCTTTTCTAAGATCTACCTGAATTTGAAAGGTGAAAAGAAAGTCACACAGTGTTCTTATTGTTTATACAAAATGCCGCACTTTCTTTGAAAAAACAAGCAGAATTGTAAACGAAATTATCCTCATAATTTTATTTTTATAGGTATAATCATTTTATTAAAAAATATATTATAGATATAAAGCTAATGCAAACTACAAAAGATAAACGATACAAAAAGATAAGCAAAATTAAACAAGAAAAAAGAAAAAACACCCCCCTTTATCACAGCAAATGTAGTTAACTTTAACAGATTATCACCATCTCTTAAAATACCATATCCCACCCCATTCTCTTTAAACAAATCTTTAAAACCTATCATTCCATCTTGATCAGCAAAAGTTCATTAAATGTTAAGAACAATGTAATTACTGCAAAGTGTATATAATAAACCTAGTTAGAATTCTTCCTTTTACATTGAACAACCCCTCGCCCATCTCATTTCTTTAAATAAACCACCCTTTTAAAACATTGTCGTCCAGTCCCAGTCCGCATAAATCCGTTAAGCAAATGATCCTCGTAACATGATCCTGTCGTAAACAATAATTTGTTTGTACCTTCAAACAAATTATTTTCCTGCTGTCTGTTGTCACCCATCTCTATTGATGGGCTTCAGAGGCTGCCACTTGTTTGATGTCCTTTACCTCAGATGTAGCTTTGATGTGTTTTTAAAGCAAACAGATTACCTGAACTGCTAAACAAGGATTGAGATAGAAAAGCCTTACTGGGAGTTAGAAGTATCTCAGCGACATCATTTGTCATTCCTTGGGTGCAAAACAATGACTAAATTTGGATACCTTGTTTGCAGTAATCGGTGCAAGTTTTATCTCCAAAGGAAATCTGGTTCTACCCAATTCTTCTGCAGGTATAGAAGTTGCCTGCTATCTGTATATATTCTTAGGAGCAAAATAAAAGTGGAAATCTTCTATAGGAAAGATGGAATGCTTGCCCCATTAATTTAATGAAAGCTAATCACGTAAAACCATAAATTGGAATAGACGGTAAATCCTGTAATATTCTCCTTACATACATGATACTGAATTGCAGACCTGGCAGAATAGTCAAATTGAAGGTGTCTGTGAAAGAGAAGGAGATAGATAATAAAAACTTGATGGTTTCCTTTTCTATGACATGAAGGGAGTCAGTATATGGTATATATAATAAAGGCATTGTTTATGAGAGTAGGTGCTAGTATTAGTAGAAAGGGTAGGCTTGGAGTTTCTTTAGAAGAGCAGAATGTTGAGGTACCAGATCATTCCACATTAAGATCATCCCATGTTGTTATCAGATACTTAATTCCTGCAATAATGATCATGTTATAATTTACACTGCTTTCAAAATCCTATATATCATTTCCAAAGGGTATATAACCTACAACTTTATCAGCCTTGGAGTTCTTCTGCATTCTTCTGGTGGGGAACTCAATGTACTTTAGCTTCAACCACAATAATGCACAAGTAAACAATAGATACAAACTTAAAGTGAACCACTCCAAACTCGATTGCAGAAAATACGACTTCAGCAACAGAGTGGTCAATGCCCTACCTGACTCTGTTGTTACATCCTCAAACCCCAAAAACTTTAACCTTAGACTGTCTACTGTCAACCTCACCCCATTCCTAAAAGGTCTCTAAGGGGCATGCATAAACACACCAGTGTGCCTACTGTCCCTGTCCTAATGTTCCCTTTTATTTGTATCCATCTCATGAATTATGTCTATACTTACAGTATATACATTATCTAATACATGCTTGATGAAATAAATAAATAAATAAAATAAATAAAAAATAAAATAAAATAAATTGTTTCCATCAAGATGCTTTGTTGCAGCTATCTCCAAATGTATCAGGTGGATCAGAAAGTCAGGAACTGTAGAAATTTACTATGTTTAATATATCCTTGCCACTTTTGCTGGTTCTTAGTCTTAGTCTTTGCCTTTACCCTTTTCTCTTCTCTGGTCTCAAAACTTTTAAAGTTATTTGATTGAGCATTAGGTAGCATGGAGTTTTGAGAAACTCTGTAGGGATTGAAAGGGTGTGAACCTGAGTGAGTTGCAACTCTGAATGGGGAAGAGGTTTATAAAACAAGCCTCTGCCCCCTCTTTCATGGAGACTATATTTCTAATTCCTTGAGACTTGGATACAACTATATGAGCCAAGATAATTATCCATCCTATATCTTTTGTGAGCAGTCCATTTTCCACACAATGATGAATCCCCCTCTAATCTATTGTTTTAATAAGCAAACTGATAACTGAACTATTCTGTGGAGAGATATGTTGTCTTTCAAATGTTTTGGTCTGCAATCCAGCATTTGGCCATGCTGATTGGAAATGATGAATGTTTGTCTTGCGAACCGGTAGTAACAGTGGCAGGAGGCTCCGCCCGGATGTCATCATGAACGATCTGCGCATGCGCGCGGCCCCGTTGTGAACCGGTAGCGGAGGTAAGTAGAACCCACCCCTTATTTGGAAGGCCATCTATCCATAAAATATAGGGCCTTCTCTACAATGGCAAGGATGTTTCAGAACTTTATCTCTCAGTAGACTTGTAACATGTAAGTTCTCACTAGCAGTTATGAAAAGTCCTTAGATATAAATTACATGGAACTGGCAGCTGCTACCTTTCTTGCCCCTTTCATCATGCTCTTATGAATCTCTTATGTTTTGCCATCTTAGGGGTACAACTAGACCACAGATGATTGACAATTTGTCTGTAGTTGCCAGGCAACTGCAATATACTATTATTCTCCATTTCAACCAATCTTGTGAAATGCTTAGTTATGTACATAAAAAAGCATAGTCAGAGGAATCATGGGCATAAACTGAAGATAGACTACTACAAACCTATGTGACTGTCAGGATGACCACCATAAATTCCATTTAAACAATATTCAAACGAAAAATTGTGGATAATACTATTAAAAATATTTCAACTTGTGCATAATTCTGTGCTTTTTCTGATGTTCTCTAAATCATGCAGAGGCTAATTAGAGCTTCAACAGAAGGGGAAAAAGACTTTTGATGGAAACCAGAATGTTTGGATAAGGAAAAGTGTGTTAATTCATGATGGTTGCATGCTTTTTTATGCTTGGATGCTTGAAAATCTAGTGGTAATGCAAAGTATCTAAAGGAACAACTCCTTTATTTATTTCTGAAGTCATTCTGAATTGTAGATGTCTGGATTTTTAATATCATATATCATGGAGCGTGTTCACAAATGAAGGAAATGCATCTTTGTAAATAGTTATATTCCCATGGTCAACAAAAATGGTATGTGGAACTAGCATATTCAGTGAAGTGATAACCAGCCTCTTGATTGCATCTGGAAAGAAACAAAAAGCTTGTGCAGTTTGTGGAGCAGTGGTATAGCACAGATGAACTATGGGGTACTCAGAACTGTATGCACTACTGTATTTTGAATCAGTTAAAATTTCTGACTGGTCTTCATCTAGAGGTCTTCATCCATATACTAGCGCTGCTAAGGAGGGAACCTTTTACACATTAATAAAATTAATAACCGATATCCCTTGAGATTGCAAAATCTTGCATGATTTTGGGCATCCCATGGATGATTTCTGGACAATTTGAGCAGAATTATCAAAATCTGTCATGCATATATATAAAACACACATATTTTGCAAAAACAAACCATTACCTTCTAATAGTTAATTAAAGATAATACCTTTTAATAACCTCATTTCAGATCTCTCAAGATAGCAATTGCCTAGAAAACATAGTCAACCCCTGCTTTGTGTACTCTCACTTATGAATGCAAAATCAATGCAGGTATAAATCAATGCCTTACCTGATTTTTTGCCTACATCAAACAGTTAAAGGGTATTTCATTGTTTTATCAAGTGTCAGACAGTGACTAGGAGCCAGACAATTAGTTCTTTGAGAATCCAGAGACAATGAACCCACCAGTAGATAAGGACATTTAAAGCCTAATCAATAATGTTAGCAGACAGATGTAAACATAAAAGTATGACACACCAAGCCAGATGCTCTTGCTTCATATATTTACACTCCTCCAAAGGCCGGGATGCAAAGTGCTGTACACAGCCTGTGTATTAAAAAGCTTAATGGCCAGTTTCAGGGTTTTGATATGGTGATCAAGGTACTAGCCTAAAAACTAGGACATCTAAACATTAGTCTTGCCTTAGGCATGAAAGCCGTCTGGGTGATTTTGGGCCAGACACTCTTTCTCAGCCCAATCCACTTGACAGGATTGTTGAGTGGGGAAAACAGGAGGAGGAAAGAGTATTATGTATATTTGCTATTTTGAGTTACTTACAAAATAATAAAAGGCAGGATAAAAATCTGATAAATACATGCCTACATACATAATACATATATACAGTGGTAACTAGACTACAGAACCTGACTTTGACTGGAGGGTGCATAACTGGAAACTTTACAGAGGAGTCAATGCTAATCTGAACAATCTACAGCTGTGGGAAGATTTCTCTCCCCCCTTTCCTTATTCATCAAGAAAGAATGAAAACAGGCAGATTAAACATAGCTCAGAATGAACCCTAAACTTCTTGAAATTCCTTAATATGAAGAAAAAATCAAAATACTACATTCCTCAAAATACAATGGTCTTCTGCATTGCCACTATCTTCATATACACTGGAATGACTTCAGTTTTTAAATGTTGTTGTTATGCATACTGTAATTGTTGCTGACAATGATTTCTGATTTCTTTGGGTGTGTTACTCGAAACCCCGACATACTGTTGATAAATATAGCAATAGCAATAGCACTTAGACTTATATCTAAGTCTAAGCAATAGACTTAGACTTATATACCACTTCACAGTGCCAAACAGCTCTCTCCAATCAGTTTATGTTGCTCCAACAATCTGGGGTCTCAGAAGAATGGAAGGCTGAGTCAACTTTGAGCTGGTCAGAATCAAACTGCTGAACTGCTGGCAGCTGACAATCAGCAGAAGTAGCCTGCAGAAATAGCCTGCATTCTAACCATTGCAACATCATCATCATCAATGGATTTTCTGTTTTTGCTCTGTATTTATCGTAAATTTTGCACTGCTTTAGTGATATATCACCTTTAAATAGTTTGGGCAAAGAAATGAAAAACATGTTAAATAAGAAGATATGTTAAGAGAGAAAAGCAAATATTATTATTATGTTTAATATTATCATTTTAATAATATAGAATTAATGTTAAAGTAATGAACATTGCTGTAAATTTTGATTATTACTTTATGAAGATATCTGTACCCAGACAACACGCTGTTTAATTGAAGATGGAATTATTATATTAAAAAAACAAATAATAATTAAAAAAACATGTTAAATAAATAGATAAATAAAGCATACTTCAATATATCCAACACCTTTTGAAAATAATTCCTTGTCATAAACAATGTAATATGCCCTCTGCAGGGAGAATATGCATCCAGAACCAGATTTACCGTACCAGCAATCCCTGCAGATGAAATAAGACATTTAGTAAAGTACTTTCAACTCCAAAAATTATTAGTTAAATCACTACATGTAACCTTTTTTTGCAGGTGGGATCTCACACGTGACTGTTGACAACATCTACCATGTCACAAGTTGTACAGATGAAGCAGCAGCATTAGCTTCCCGACTTCCCCCACAGTTCTTGAAAATCAGTTTCAAAAGCCAGGTTTGAAAAGGCAGCTTCTGTCTTTTCCTTTTCCTCCTACAAAAAGTCTGGGTGACCTATTAAGGGGACATGATCTCAGATCATTTGCAAACTCTTGCAACTTTGTAAGCACCAAACCACTTTGTTTGCATGTACAGAAACATGAGTTTTAAAACTCCAGATTTTGTAGGGTCTTTAGGCTGAGCTGCTGATCAAACGCTATGAAAAAGATTACATCATAAGCCCATTTCAAACAGAATTAAAACATTTAGGATCTTCTTTTAAAAGGTTGGAAAAATAGTATGAAAGGTATTGAAGTATAATTGATTTTTCCATGAAAAAATGATTATTGGATCCTATGAAATATTCAAATATACCAATATTTGATTGTGAGGAATAAGTGGATATGTACAATGTATTAAGACATGAGCAAAACTTGAAACTTAAACACTGGCCATGAATCAAGAACCTGTTCATAACCTAACCTATATTGCAGGATTCTTTCATGATATCTCAGTGAGGTACAAGTTTTAAAGTCTATTGTCTTAGTATCAGAGTGAGAAAACTACTAATTTTTCATACATAGGTTAACTTGGACTGAATCAAGATTCAAAAAAGTCTCCAGCACCATAGACTGTATGTATAGACTGCATACATTTCTTTCAGACGTCAAAAAAATAATAATAGTCTTTCAACTTCAGAAATATTTCAGGCAATTTACTTCTCTCTGCTCAGATGGCTTCCCTCAGGCTTCCTGGTGAGACTAAAAAAAGATGTAGCTACTTTAAAGAGTAAGCTCATGAGACAGAGGTCAGCTTGGACAAGATCTGATTTTTTTTAAAAAAAACTTGTATGTAGCCTTATTATCCAATATTGTGATCTGTATCTAATGCAAGTGGACTTCAGAACAAGCAAAGCAGTTTCCCTGGGTTTTGTACCCTAAGCATTTGATGCACCTTCAGACTTTTTTGGTGGTTCCCCAAAGAGTTTGGAGCACATATAAAGGAATGGACAGAATTGTATAGATCTGTGTGTCTTTTCCCATAATGGATAGATACAATTGCACACAATCAGTATCCCAAACTGGAAAAATGAGATGCTAAAGCCTTTTTTCCACATTAGAAAACAGCTGGTCATGACAGCTTTACTACCTGTCTTTTACTTCATAGAAATCTGTGGATTATGTGACATTAAAAAAAGTCAGAAAAAGGGATCAGACTCAGAGGGTTGAGCATATTAGCCAGAAACACTTCATAAATTATATACAGTTATTTTTATCAAGTCATTAATGGTTAGATCAATAGGTGGACTCGCTTTTCAGTGTCCGGGTAACACTGGTCTTAAATCTACCTTGCAAATTCTCAAATGATCCAGGACAACCTCTTCATATGTTTGCCAAGAAAATTCCACAAAAATTTCTATAATTGCTATGAAATCTTCTTGAAAGAGACTTATCTTCTCCTCTTTATAGAAGATACAATTTCCCCACATAAAAGATGAACTTCAGAATTTAGAACTGAAAGGGATGCTCCTTATTAGGGAATAAATATCATTGAACATAATATGATTTACTTCTGAATAAACATCTACTTGAACTGAGCATTAATTTGTCAATACATGAATTGACCAAATCATTTTGTTAGAAGCATATGATTATTATTTTATACTCCTTTAAAAACGTAACTCGTGAAAAGGACAAAAATAGCACACAGAGACAGAAACACAATTTTTATTCAGTTTGCTGAAAGAGAAATGTTTTTTTCAATGGAGTTTTTTTCCCCACAAAATTCACATGGATGGAACAGGGTGTTTTTGCATCTATTTAATTACAAATGTTTCAAGGGATGTGTATGAACGCTTTATTGTCTTGTTTTTCATTGTATTACCATCTTTCCGCAGTCTGTGGCCTCTCTAGCTTCACATGCTTCAGTTAAATCCCAAGAGAAGTCCTCAGTCAGGAGAGATGTGCAACAGGAAACAAAATGTCTAGCAATAACATTCTCTATCATTTCGAACAGGTAAAATAAAAAAAAAATGAAAAAAAACCAAACCCCTCAAGAGAAATTTTAAAGAGAGATTAGTTAAAAGCACCCCAGCAGCAGGTACAATTAAAAAAGAGACTGTGGAAAGTTATTAACACTGCTTGAAACAATACATTTTAGTTCTGACCTGTAAAATAATCGTTTCTGTGCAGATGCCATTCAGGCTGATCTCTCTGAATCTGTTTTGATTTGCAATAACTCTCTCTGCAAACAACCCTTTTGCTAAATAGCTAGAATGCTATCCAAAATCTTCTCATCCCTTTTGCGCTTAGGCTTCTCGGCTGGGGACATCATAGCATAAAATGTCAGATATAATTACCATTGACTTTGATCCTTATTGACCCAGAAAATGAGAAACTACAAATCAGCTTCTATTGGAGGATTTGTATGTCAGGTTTCCTATTCCACTAGTTGAATGAAACAGGAGCTAATTTTTTGAATAAAAATTGAGAAAAAGAGGAAAACAGAAAGGCATCAAGATATCATTAAGATTAAAAAGAACAACATTTAAAACATGGAGAGATATTATGGTAGCTAGCTACTCATAATGACAAAGGTAACTTGAATTATCAAAAGCTTGATTAGTAATTTCATCTTTCATTTACCACATAATCTTTCTGCAGATCCTTCACCCAAAACTGAATTCATACCTTCAACAAAGAAAAGTTCAATATAAAATTGAATATTTTGTATTTGATAAAATTATGATTTTTTTAGTGCTGCAAATATTGTACATGCAGCATGTGTGTATCATTTCATGGAAAAACTCATGGAAAAATTCAAGGGATTAGAAGTCTACATAACTCTTAGATCTTATGACATGAGAATTATGTCTTTGCCTGTTAGAACTATAAAAGCTAATATTGTTTTCATAACAGTTAGTTATATTGTGTATCTGCCTTATACATTTTGCTTTCTGTAGCAGTTGCTAAAAAGCTGAGGCAATTCTATTTCTCAATTCTGTCCTGCAAATGATACAGTCCTAAACGTAAAATTGGAAGTGTCTTGGCGACGTTTCGACGAAGTCTCATTTGTCATCTTCAGGCTGGTGTTCTCGGCTTCGTGCTTCCAGGAGCAATGTGAGATCGACTAAAGTGAGATTGACTTTAAAAAGACCAGAACTATCGCCAAAACTGAACACTTTAACAACAGAATAATCAGAAAAGCCATCGAGATAGAAAAACGCCCACACAGCATGAACAAACGAGATGATACCTCCCGCCTACCAGCCATTTGGAAACCCGCCCTTATTGACAAACGAGTCCCTAACACTACAAATGACACCAGACCCACACTCACGAGAGCCACACAGGATGTCACCACCACACATCCACGCAGAAAGCAGACTCAAACCCACACTGATAGTGAGCCACGACTAAGGACCAGAACCCAGACCGCAGCTGCATCTTTAGCCACTTTAAACCCCTCCAATCCATACATGAAGCAGACTGACACCCACCATGAAGAGCTCGCACGGCGACAAACACGAAGCCAAACAACAACAACGCAGCTCACCAGCTCAAATCCCTCTGCAACTCAGACTAAGCTGAGCACAACCAAGCCCCCACCCAAACAGAACATACCCCCAGCCAATCAGAGCACAACCAACCCCCCATCCAATCAGAGCACAGCCAAGCCCCTAACCAATCAGAACACACCTCCACCCAATCAGAACACAGCCAAGTTCCCACCCAATCAGCTCACACCCCCACTAGCAGTTAAAAGGAAGAGACAGCTGCGATCTCACATTGCTCCTGGAAGCACGAAGCCGAGAACACCAGCCTGAAGATGTATAGGGCGGCTTACACCAAAGACAGTATACTAAATAGCATATTGCCCCCAACAATCTGGGTCCTCATTTTACCCACCTCGGAAGGATGGAAGGCTGAGTCAACCTTGAGCCAGTGAGTTTTGATCCACTGATCTGCTGAACTAGCAGTCAGCTGAAGTAGCTGCAGTACTGCACTCTAATCACTGTGCCACCTTGGCTCTGTACAATTGTGATAGGTGGTGGGGAGAAGGCCCAAGTCACTGAGGGGACTCAAAGGGGCAGGAAGCAGAGGAAAGGAAGTATCTCAGGGGATGGCATGGAAGGTCTGAGGCAGGTGGCTTGTGCCTGCACTAGACTCCTTCCAGTTGTCTCCAGCCACAAGCCATCCCGTGCTCACTTAACAACTCACACATTTGTTTATTGAATGCATTGGAGAGAGCAAGGATGGGGAAGTCATTAAATGAGGTGGTTCACTTAACAGCTCTCTTGACTTCTAGCCATCAGGGGAAGGCTCAGAGGTGAAATCCAGCAGGTTCTAACAGGTTCTGGAGAACCGGTAGTGGAAATTTTGAGTAGTTCAGAGATACCACCTCTGGCTGGCCCCAGAGTGGGGTGGGAATGGAGATTTTTCAATATTCCTTCCCCTAGGAGGGGTGGGAATGGTGATGTTGCAGTATCCTTCCCCTGTCACACCCACCAAGCCACGCCCACAGAACTGGTAGAGAAAATTTTTGGATTTCACCCCTGGGCAGGCTCCATTATGTTTGTAACTCAATGACTACCTAAACACAATTATACTGCAAATCCTGTCTTCCTTTACTTCATATTGTAAATCTTTTGTCCATTTTGATTTAGAAATAAGAGTCTAGATGAATGGTATTGAAAAGGATGCTGTACAAGATATATAACTGAATGGTTGATGTTTTAATAATTAAAAGGGATATACAAAAAACAAATCAAAAGAGTCACCTGGATAAATTTCACAAAAAGATTTATTAAGCTTTTGCATTTTGTGAAGAGGGACATATGAAAAGCAAAAAGAAATCAAGTCCTGGGATATTATGTGATGGAATTAAAGATCAAGATTATTAAAAGTAAAAATAAAAAGGGCTAGAAAGTTTGTTTATTTAATCAAACTTAAAATAGATCTTTGGTAACCATTAATGTATTTTTGCTGACCAGGACTGAGTGACAAGATGTTCAGGATTTATTTATAGATAAGAGATGGAATATGGGTAGAAGAGATTTTTTTTTATATTTTAAGAGAAGGTAATAAGTTATTAAAATTGTTGTGATGAAGGGGAAAATAATTTTTTGTATTTATTTTCTTTACTATATTCTTATTTTCCTTTATTTTTATTTTTTAACTTGTTTTCTTTTCCGCACTTTCTATTTTTTTCTTTCCATTGTTATAGGGGATTTTTTTTTGTTTAGTGGTTATCTTTTTAATTGTGATGTTGAATAAAATTATTTTAAAAAGAGTAGTGGAAAGAAAAGCAATGTGAACAGCTTTACTTTGCTCTTAAAAGTATGGGGAAATATACTGCTTTGTGAAGCAATGTCAAAATGTCACTTGAAGCAAAGCTTTACAGAGTCTAGTATGTTTAAAATTTTGTATACAGTCACCTTGAAGAAGGATTACTTCTGTGACATCAGAAAACATAGCTGCCAAAAGTGGCCTTAAACTCTGCTGTTGCTTACTTATTTTCATAAAGTGGTAAAGAAAGAGGCAATGCATACCACAGAAGATATTATGAATATTAGGATTATTTTGGATTATTCAGGAATAGAGCAGCATGGTGGGCTAATGGTGCCTCCCACTCGGAAGGTTGAGAGTTCTAGTAGGTAGAGGCAGAAGTTTCTCTCTTAGGGTGCAAAGAGAAAATATCTGCTGGGAATTCTATATAGGCATCAGGAAGGGCATCCATCCAGTAAATGCTCCACTCCATCCAGTCTGTACCCTAAATAGGGACTACAGGTTCCTCAAAAGGGAGGGGTGATATTGGTTTTTTGGGATTGTGGCAAGGATGAAATCTAAAATTTTTCCCTACCGGTTCTGTAGGCGTGGGTTGGTGGGGGGGTGTCATGTGACTGAGTGGGCGTGGCCAACTCGATGTCACTCACAGCCATGCCCATTCAGTCACAAGACCCCCTCCCACCAAGCCACGCCCACAGAACCCGGTAGGGAAAAAAAATTAAATTTCTAGTCTGCCAGCATGTCCTTACCTTTCTCCCGTGGCTCCGCCCACCCACCCCATTCCCCGGAGTCAGGGAATGCACCATTCCCCTACTCTGGCCTTGCTGCAGAGCTGCTGCCTGCTCGCCCTTTGTCATGTGGCTCCACCCACCCGCCCCATTCCCCGGAGTCAGGGAATGCACCATTCCCCAACTCCTACTGCTCACCTTTCTCCCACGGCTGGCTGTCAGGAAAGGCAAGTACCCGAAAGATACCAGAGTCGCTCACTCTCCTTCTTGAGTGAGCCGCTCTGATCCATGCACCGGCTGCGCAAGCGCACACCCAACCTGCCGCTGAATTAAGTAAACAGTGTGCGCTTGCGCAGCCGGTGCGTGGACCAGAGTGGCTCATTCAAGAAGGAGAATGAGTGACTCCAGTAACTTTCGGGCACTTGCCTTCCCTGACAGCCAACCGCGGGAGAAAAGTGAGCAGTAGGATACACCGCGTGGCGAAGGGCGAGCAGGCAGCGGCTCCATGGCAAGGCCGGAGTCGGGGAATGTTGCATTCCCCGACTCTGGGGAATGGGGTAGGTGGGTGGAGCCTCCAGCTGCCATTGCTACCGGTTCTCCGAACCACCGGCCATCATCGCAACCTACTCGCCCGAGCCGGTCCGAACCGGGAGCATTTCACCCCTGGATTGTGGGTATTATTCAGGAATATTAAGATGGGATTCACATGGGATCATAAGATGAACATTAGAACTTTAGAGTGTTTAGGTCTTTTTTCAAGTGCATATGAAAATCTGAAAAAGACAGATTAAAGAAATACTGCCTCTGCCTTCCTTTGCATATTCTAAAAATTTCTTCAGAATCATTCTCAGACACTCAGAAGTTTCTCTCTTACGGTGCAAAGAGAAAATATCTGCTGGGAATTCTATATAGGCATCAGGAAGGGCATCCATCCAGTAAATGCTCCACTCCATCCAGACTGTACCCTAAATAGGGACTACAGGTTCCTCAAAAGGGAGGGGTGATATTGTTTTTTTGGGGATTGTGGCAGGGATGAAATCTAAAATTTTTCCCTACCGGTTCTGTAGGCGTGGCTTGGTGGGGTGTGTGTCATGTGACTGAGTGGGCATGGCCAACTCGATGTCACTCAGAGCCATGCCCATTCAGTCACAAGACCCCCTCCCACCAAGCCACGCCCACAGAACCCGGTCTTATTCTAAAGATTTCTTCAGAATCATTCTCAGACATGTACATTTTATTTTCTCCTTTGGTGGTGAAGTGTAAGCCTGTCTGAATGTGAGTATTCTGCCATTTCAACATTTCAAAATACGGATCCTCATCTTACAGTATATAGCACCTTCCTGCTATCTTTGAGGAGCAACTTGAACAAACCATGATCCTAGAAAACATAAAGATGCCAACAACCAGCATCAACACCACATCTCAAAAAACAAGCTGGAAAAAAAAAGGCAAACTGCAAACCAAACTGCTCCAGTTAAATTCTGGAGGTAAGGATGTAGGTGAATCTGAGTGGGTGGTAAATATCTTCAGCTGCCAGTTATCTACTTCAATATGCAGTATTCTCCAGAAACAACTCAAGAGCAATATAGAGAATGCAAATGAAATAGAAATCTCTGCAGCCTTGGAAAAAGCATTCAGAAGAACAAGACAGATCATTGTGACACTCCCCACCAAAAAAAGATTCTTACATACAGTATTCCAAAAATTCAGAAAAGAATCTTTGGAATACAAAGAGGTAGAAGAAAGAACAGCCCTGAAAACTCTAAAGGGAGACCAGATTTTTCATTATTTTCACAGCAATCGAAGGGCAAATCGCTTTTATCATGGACAGAATGCAATATTTACAGAAAGTCCAGAGTCACTTTGGAGAATAGAACAGACAGAACAGAATAGAAAATAGAATACAGAACAGAACAGAACAGCTTTATTGGCCAAGTGTGATTGGACACACAAGAGATTGTGTGGGATTAGTGGCAAATAAATTTAATAAACTAAATAAATAAATAAATTTCTGAAGATCAATATTATCCTTATGGTTTGAAAACTGGACAACCAAATGAAAAAACCCTCTCAACGATCTTACCAATAAAGGATACATTAAAAAAAAAGAAAAGAACAATGGCAGACAAAAAAAGTGGTGGACCTGTTCTCTTACACTTCTATGGATATCCAAAAATACATCAACCCAAGATGACAATTTGTCCAATGTATTTTTATCAGGGACCCCTACATATACTGTAATGTAACCAAAAACTCATCAAAGCTTGGACTTCTAATAGATAAGAGCAAATCCTCTATCAATCCTCCACTACAGTGCTTACAGAAAATCAAAGAACTAAGAATAGAAGTAAATAAAATCATGGTCTTGTTTAATGTCATAGCATTTGTCATGCTCACAGATCCAGAACTAGAAAAAGAATCCATTGCAGCATGACTACACAACACAATGAAGCCAACAGAATACACAGATTGAAATACTGATGGAACTCATCAATCTTTGCCTCACTATTTACTTTTAAGTTTGATGGACAAATATATCAATAAATCAGATGTATAGCCATGAGATCACTACTCTCATAATTCATAGCAAAAGACAATACTGCAACAGCACTCCTATACAGCCAAAAATATGGATCTGCTATGTAGATGATACATTATCATAATAAATAACAATTAGAGAAGCCATATCAGAGAATCAACAACCACTTTAAAGGAATAACATTCACAAGAGCAGAATAGGCCAACTACTACTATTCTTATCTTCATTAGTAGAGGAAATGATGGGAAATTAATCAAAAATCACTTGCCTGCTGGAAAGGGAAGGGTAGAGACAGAAAAGGGGAAGGAAAGAAGGAAGGAAAGAAGGGAGGGAGGAGGAAGGGAAGGAGGGAGGGAAGGACATGGAAGCAAGAACTCTTGCAGACTCTTCCCAGCCCTTGCCATCCCATCACATGCTCCCCGATCCTTGTCATCTCCTGCTTGACCTATACCACCCCCTTCCCTGACCCATACAACATCCCAGACCATCTCTGACTTATGCTATTCTCATGTACCTTCACTGACCCATGTGGCACACATGCCTCTATGCACACGTCCTGACCTGCATTCCCCCCTGAATGCCCTATTTGACCTGTGCAGCATCTCTTACATATGCTTATGACCTCCACAAACCCTTCTTGACCAGTGAGTCCCATCTGCATGACCAATACAACCCACACAGCACCTCTCACACACACCCAGGTTCTCTTCCTAACCCATACATCCCCCCTGACTTGTGCAGCATCTCTGGCACATATCCACATATCCTTCCGGAAGGAAAGGAAGGGAGGGAGGGAGGGAGGGAGGGAGGGAGGGAGGAAGGGAGGGAGGAAGGAAGGAAGGAAGGAAGGAAGGAAGGAAGGAAGGAAGGAAGGAAGGAAGGAAGATTTCTGAAACTCCCTGCCAGTTTCCCACAAAGAAACTCAGTGTTGAAACAGGCAGGAAATTGGAAGTCCCTCTCATTTATATTACTTTTTTTTCTCCCAGCCATGGCTATTCTATTTCTCTAAGAAAATATCTCTGAAATGATGACCCAATAAGTTGACTAGTTACATATAAACAACCAGCAATAACCCCTATCCCTTGCATTGATGATGTTACTTAGTTGGGTAATCAGTGTCCATAAGGAAACAACCAAGCTAAGGAGAGTACCAAGACTCAATAATTCAGCCTGAGGTACATATGTTCTCTTCTATAGAAATGAATACTACATGCTGATCATCAACTTTCCTTGAAATGAAAACAGAAACCAAAGGAAATATTGATTTACTTTAGGCAAACCTACATGGAGTTTCAATATTTCAGAACATTAGAGAAAATCACCTTCCATCATGTTTCCCAAGAGAAACCATGTTATATTTGCTATCTTGTTAAGGGAGACAGTAAAGAAAATAATTCATAAGCCTGTATAGGACCAGCAAGCAAATCAGGCTGAAAGAAAACCAAGTTCTTTATACAAATCCCAGAATGAGTCATTGACTTTTATTCCTGTTTTTTCACTGGAACAAATACCATCGCCTCATCAAACTAACACATGTATAATCAGAGAAGTCAGCCAAGTTGATTTTTTTTTAAAAAAAAAAATTCCATGCTGAGCTTCTTCACTGTGAGGTCAACTGTTAATAAATTAACTTCTGAGAGGTCTTTAGAAACTGGGTAGGTGGAGAAATTAAGCAGGAATTATTTTGTTTCCTCCCACGCCCCTGGCCAGTTTAGCAACAATTGGTGTATGGCTACTAACTCATCCTTCATATCTCTTATCTCAGGGTTTTTCCCCACTTCCACCTACCCACAGCTCACACATGCCCTGGCAATATATGTTTGTCTCCTTGTTCTCATGACATTGCCTTTATTTTATCCTCAGTCCATCAGTCAGTCAACGTAAGTCTTCCCTAACAGTATCAATGTTAAAATAGTATCCCCTCATTTTTTAAATAGCAGCTTCAACTCCTTTTTCCATGGTGTGAGGTGAGATAGGAACAAGCAATGCCAATAGCAATTTTCATGCTGGTATAATATAATTTTTCAGTGGCTTGTGGAAGAGTGGATAGCAATCAATTTCAAGCGGAAGCTGAATGACATCAATACAATTGGGAGGAGAGGGAACACTTCTCCCAATTGTATTGATGTCATTCAGCTTCCGCTTGAATGCGCACATAATATTGAAACTATATGCTTACTAATGCAAGGCGCTCCATATCCATATGCATACTATATGTAATCATAGTGGGTTTTGGGACTATGCAAAGACTGTTCAACCCACTTTACTGTTGGATCTTCAGCTCAGAAAGTGGCCCAATATATAATGTTTGTGCTATGAGAATAACAGAATAGGAAGAGACCTTGGGGTTCTTCTACAGTGTAGTCCATCTCAGGCAGGAGACCCTATATCATTTCAGACAAATAGTTATTCAATCTCTTCTTAAAAACCTCTAGCAATGGTGCACCCACAATGTCTGTAGGCAACCCATTCCACTGATCAATTGTTGTCACTGTCAGGAAATTTCTTCTTAGAGATCATCCTAACGATCTCTGTATCTTAAACATTAAATGAAACTAATGCTACCTTCCCATTCTTCAGCATAAATAGAGCTATAACCTTAACTCACCTTTTAAAAAAGGATTATATGTGGAGAGCGTATACCAAATTTTATAGAACTATGCACTTTTATAATCTATTCTTCTAAGGTGCTCCTAGCATTGTTTTTTTTTTTTTTTCACATTGTGCTAGAATACAATGAAATTTTCAGATCAAACTAAATTACAATTAAGGGATGTCAAATTTAACAGAATTTGAGAATATGAAACTACTTGATTAATTTACTCATAGTTTTTCATAATAAAAATCTTACTCTTAAGCCAATCAGATGAATCCACAATGTTTAGAAAAAATTCTAAAGATAGGCTGCAAGAACTTATGAGAAAAATTCTGTGATCGTAGCAACCAATTATGATATGATTTATTATAAAAGGGTGAAACGGCAGGCTTGTCCAGCACCATATTCAATATTATTGTTCGTCCCATCCCCACCAATCTGTTCTAGTATACTTCCAAATGTCATAAGGTAAGTAAAATCTTTTCATCCGTTTTTGTACACTATGCTTGGCTTTGTATTCAGCACCCTGAGCAACCAGATAGGAGGAGAGGGTATCTCTTCCATTATCAGACTGTCAGGATTATCAGCAGGAAAAGAACTGCAGGATCTTTAATTGATGACCCTATTGTCAGGGATCTGTCTTCCTGGCACAGAGAGCAACTTTTCTCACATTGCTTGGCTTCTCTTTCAGCAACCCTTCAATGTACTTTTACATTTTGTAAGCCACTTTGAAAATCCTTGGTAGAATAGAAGGGAGGGGTATTGCATAAATAAATTTAGTAAATACTGTATAGGAGAAGAAACAATTTTGAAGCGAACAGAAAAATACATTTCTCTACAACCTTGATTGAGTTGGAATCTTCCTGAATACTCTAGGCTGGATTTAGAGATTGGGCAAAGATGGGAACTTGGTCATGCTTACTTGGAAATAATACAAGCAGCTAAAAGCTGCTAAAATTACGTTTCACCTGAATTTGGAGAGGGGTGGTTGAATTTCTAAATGATTCTTATCGATGTCTAGTGTATGCATCCATCTCTATGGTACTGTTGTCTTTTGAAGGTCAAGACAGAATATACACGATGAGCACAATTGCTAGTCCGACTAAGCTACTTCCAGATGTCCTTCCTTTCTCTTTCAACTTATCATGCTTTACTAAATCTCTCTGTATAAGCTATTCAGGGAATTTGATTATGAATAAAGCTGGTTGAGTATTGCAAAATTCCTGCCAGTTCTTTGTTTGTATGTGTAATTAAACACATTTCCAGACTTTTCTCATATGCAGACTTTCAGCAAACAATCCAGCCTCTAAGTTTTAAAGGGTTAGATGTTTGCAGAAGATAATTTCAAAGTGTCATGCATATTTGCACAAAAACTCATTTGAGATTTGCATATATTCATATTCATCATAGAAATGTCTGCAGAGTTACCCAACTGGGAAGCTGGGACAATGTAATGTGAAGTCCAACCATCTATAACTGAATGATTTTTTTGGGGGGGTGGAGTGGGGTGGGGAGGTACCTTAAGTCCTTTTTGACTCTTGGCATCTGCCTGTACAGATTCCTGCCATTTTCTTGACAATATATTTCAGAAGTAGCTTGCTGGTGCTTGCTTCCTAGGGGTGGGACCTAATTGGCATTGTACCTAAGATGGGCCTCATGATCTCCCACTTTCATTTAGAATGCTATGTCACACCATGTAGCTTCTTACATTCTCATCCAATTTGAACATATTTTCAATTTTAACATAACGGTATATGGGGGCTGTACAAATCTTAAAAATGCCTATATAAGCACAACCATTGTCAAAAGACTTTAGGGGAAGGTATTGAAGTGTTCATGTTCTTTGAACAGGTATGGATGCTTCATGGTTTAGAAGAATGGAGCCAAAAATATTATCTAATGGTTTACCTGGATCTGTCCCTTACTATCAAGTTTTTACTTGGGAATCTAATATGAGGAGAAAAAACAGAAATCATCTGCAGATTCAATGCACAGAACAAACATTTGCAGTGACCAGTCCATGCTTTTAAGAAGGAAACAACCATGGTATTTAGCAATTAATATTCCTTTGATTCAGGAAATACCCATGTAGCTAACACAAGTAATTTTATTCTCCATAAATGCAACTTCCCTTTGCATTTGTTTGAGTTAGTAGCCATCAAACATCTCAGTAGAATTATTTTATTTATTTGTACCTTACCTTTATTATTTTTACAAATAACTCAAGGGAGTGAACATATTCAACACACCTTCCTCCTCCTATTGTCTTTACAAGAACCTTATGTAGTTAATTAAAGAGAGAGAGAGAGAGAGAGAGAGAGAGAGAGAGAGAGAGAGAGAGAGAGAGAGAGAGAGAGAGAGAGAGAGAGAGAGAGAGAGAGAGAGACTGGCCCCAGATCACCCAGCTAGCTTTCAAGGTTGGACTCATGGCCTTCCATTTTCTGGCCTGGTGCTTTAACGACTAGACCAAATTGGCCCTGAAATTATGCACTCAGAAAAAGAAATCACTTAGATTTACTTACCTTAATTATCCTGTGTTCTTAGATTCTTATATTATAAAAGAGGGAAAATATTTTTCCTGTTCTGGAACGTACAAGATTTAAAAAAAAAATCAATACTTTTATAAAATGTTAACGTGTCAAATTTTTCAGAAAGCTGATAACTATCAAAAGGTTAAACTGTCACTGTTGAGTCTAATGAAAGTATCCAAGCATCTTCTCTTTAGCCATATGCCATTAACACTGCAATCCATGGGTGCGTCAATGACTTAACCAAGGGTGACAAATTCAAGCACTGAAGGCTTCCTGTATCTCCAACCCACCTTTTTTCCCTAGTCTCTAAAGAGCTCACCATCAAATTTGAACAGAAAAAATATGACTTTCAGTGAGGAATTTTTTTGTGATTCTTCTGTAAAAGTATGTCTATTTAGACATCTATCCTATATTGAAAGAGAAACCCAGAATCTCCCAAACTGGATGCAAAATGCAACCCTGCCTCCTCAGTTATCATCACTGGATCAGCATCTGAAAAAGTAACAGCAGTTGCCTTCGTATCAATCAGGAGACTACATGTTCTAGATGTGGCAAAAAGACACATTTCTGGAGACACTACAGTATATAAGTCTGTATAAGAAGCATAAATCAAGGACCCCATTAGAAGAAATGCATCCCTATATTTAATAGAATAACAGTGTTAAAAGGGACCTTGGAGGTCTTCTGGTCCAATGTCCAACCCCCTGCTCAAGCAGGAAAGCCTATAACATTTCAGACAAATGGTTGTCCAATCTCTTCTTAAACCAAATAAACAAAAAATTGCAAAAGGATGAAGGCTCCCCATAATCCTTAAAGGTGATTCAAAATTACAATATTAAATGCATAGGTACCGTAGAAGGCATATCTTATATCAAGAAAGGTGCTCCTGAATCAGAGGATACCATAGAAGCTAACAAGCAGGGTCTGAAGAGCTATTAGAAGCAGGAAATTCTTCCTTCAAAGAATTGAATATTTGCCAGAACAATAGAGGACAATTTTGGCAAAATAAATGCCAGGTTCCAATTAAAAATGAGTTCAGTTATTTTAGCAGTGATCTCATTGTTAGGATTGTTCTGATTTGCTGAATACAGTGGTACCTCAGTACTCGTCGTTAATTGGTTCTGGGAGGCACAATGAGTACCAAAAATGATGAGTACCAAACAAATTTTTCCCATAAGGAATAGTGTAGTGAGTTATAAGGCAACTGACATTGACAAGTTCTACCTTGTATGTTGAGTACCAAACAAACAATGAATTTTCATGGCAAAATATGTTGAGAACCAAGGTACCACTGTATAGTTGATATTCACCCAATTGTCTTCCTTCCTCCTTTTTGCTCTATAGCATTTTATGTAAACAAAAAAAGTACTTTTCCCCTCTATAGCTTACATGGTGCCATTCTCAGCAGCCGTGCAGAACGCTGGAAACAAAGGATGATTGGCATATTTGTTTTATATTACAACCCTGCCTTTATGTGAAGGGAATTGTGGAGGCTCAGATCTGGTTTTGTATTTACTATTTTCTTGACAAAGAAATACCATGTCTTGCCTTGAGAACTGAGGTTAATTAATTTAATGCCCAACCATGATATGGAGAGAGTTATACCCTTAATTAATTTACTTTCTGGGAATACTAATATACAGACAATACAAATCTCATTTTATTGAATTTTCTGTATCAATGACATCTGTATCTAGTGTATTAAGAGTATATACATGATTGTATTTTATCTATATCTCTTAAATGAAAGGTATTTAATTCTCTTAGAAAGTTTTGTATATATGAGAAAAATGGAACTTTAAAAGCTTCAGAAAAGAAAAATCTATCAAGCACTTTGAAACACAGCAGACACTTGAATCAATTTGTACCTATAAGCAATATGGGACACTTAAGGCAATTGTTAAGTTGTTAATAATAAAACTATTCCCCGAGAAATTTTTACAAATAAGTAATTTATAAAATTTCTCAATATTCGGAATTGGAATGGGGAATAAAGACAAAATTCATTTCATTTAGTGAACTGGTAACAATTAGCAAAGAGATTGTAGCTGAAAATAACAAAAATAAAGATTCAAAGACTGTGTTGAAAAGCTAATCTGGAACGTCAACAACTTGTCTTCAAATCTAAATATTTACCTAATTCTTAGCGAGTAAACCGATTGGTTCAATTCCCCACAGGAGCTGAAATAAGAATTATTAAAATAAATCCATGTTTTCTCCCTCCATTGTTTTAGAAAAGCATACCTGCAGTGTTATTTATGAGTAGATGGATATTTTTTGTAACAGAAAAGTCTACATTAAGAGAGGAAGAGGTGGATCTCTGAATAATGTATCTCAAGAGATACTGGATTATCTAATAGCTACTCAAAAATGTTATCAATGGGTTAAGACTTTTGTGTGGAATTTTATCAAAATCCATTAATCTACTCATAAATGGGACTAGAGAATATACAAGGTTTTTATTTAAAAAAAAACAAACGGGGGAAATGCAGTAATTTGTCCACCCCGATAGAGTATTTAGCTTTTATAAGTTTTAATGCAAATCTAGGTTCAACTAACAACAATCAAGTTTGTGTGCCAAAATTAGGGGTGCTACCTGTTTCTTTTTCTCTATTAGGTCCCTTAACTTTAATAGTTACATGCAGGGTGAAATCCAGCAGGTTCTGACAGGTTTGGAGAACCGGTAGCGGAAATTTTGAGTAGTTCGGAGAACCAGCAAATACCACCTCCGGCTGGACCGAGAGTGGGGTGCGAATGGAAATTTTGCATTATCCTTCTCCCAGGAGTGGGGAGGGAATGGGGATTTTGCAGTATCCTTTCTCTGCCAGTCCCACCAAGCTGCACCATGCCCACCATGCCATGTCTACAGTTTTTTTATTAACTGGTAGTAAAAAAAAATTGGATTTCACCACTGGTTACATGGCGATGCTGACAATACCTTTTGGCTCGTATAGTCAGATAAGTGGTTCATGTGATATATTTCCAATAGGATATTATAAAAATGAGACTTTTCTTCATTGATTAAATTAATATCAGATATTAAAAACTGGCACGAAAAAACCCTGACAGGTATGGTAGTACACCAATTGGAATTTCCACTTTTTGTCCTTTGAAAACCTGAGAATCCAAACTTCAAAAGCAGTATCAAGAGAATTTTTTTTTAATCTCAGAAAAGCATATGAAACCTTGTTAATCTTTTGTACAGTTCTTTGGTATAGTTATACGAAATGGAGCCTTGGTGGTACAGTGGTTAGAATGCAGTATTGCAGGCCTACTCTGCTTACTGCCAGGAGTTTGATCCTGATTGGTTCAAGGTTGACTCAGCCTTCCATCTTTCCAAGGCTGGTAAAAGGAGGACCCAGGTGGATGGGGGCAATATGCTGACATTGTAAACTGCTTAGAGGGGGTCTGTAAAGGGGTCTGTAAAGCACTGTGAAGCAATATATAAGTCTAAGTGCTATTGCTATTTCTGAAAGATGATCTTTTTCTATTATAAATCATGTTTCATGTAGAGCTTCCACTTTTGAGCTTGACAATATCAAGGCAAGATCAGGGATTGGAAAGATGCGAGCCAAGCATTCAGGGTCATAGTAGAAGGATCAGCATTTGCAAACCTGTTGCTATTCCCAAAATTTGTATGCATTAGGCAAGTACTTGAACATTACTGCCTTTGAATAGATCCCTGCCTTTGAATCTCTGACTATGCGGCTTTTCAGCTATGCTGTTGAAGTTTGCTGTTATTTCTCTTCATGTTTTGTTAGCAAAATAATGCTTAGAATCATCCAATGCAGATTGGAGCCCTACATGGAATAAGACATGCCAGATGTTCAAACTGGCTTTAGAAACAGGCAAGGGACACAAGACATTATTGCTGATGCATGCTGGATGATTGAGAAAGTCAAGAAATACTGAAAAAGAAGTCACGATGTGCTTCATCATTTATAAGAATGCCTTCAATTGTGTTGATTATGTCAAACTGTGGAGAGTGCTCAGAAAAATGAGAATCCCAGAATATCTCATTGTCCTCATGAAAAATTATATACAGGTCACAAAGTCACAGTACAGACACAACTGGGCAAACCAGCCTGGTTCCAGATTGGCAAGGGGGGAGAGGGACAACAAGGCTTTATACTCTCACCTTATTTATTCACTTATTTTATATATTCCACTTATTTATAAGTGGAATATATATTAAGAGAAGCTGAATGGCAAGAAGATGAGCATGGTTTAAATATTGGAGAATGAAACATTACTTATGATGTGCTGATACCATTGTGCTGATAACTGAAAATACAAAGGATCTGAAAGCCCTAGTACTTAAAACTCAAGGAACACAGTGGAAAAAATAGGAATAAAATTAAATATAAATAAGACCAAATTAATGACAACAGGTAGAAAAACCAAACTGAATGACAAAGAAAGTATCAATAGAAGGTGGATAGTTTCTGCCTGTTAGCATCAATCATCAATCAATTTTGCCTGTTAGCATCAATAGTAAAGGAACAAGCAGTCAAGAAATACACCTCTTGGTAGAGAAGCTATGATAGACCTTGGACAAGATATTTTAATGCTATCATGTGTCTATACCTTATTTGTAATGTATCTTTTTACTTTTAATAAGCTTACTTTGTCATCATCTCATTAGTAGCCATTTTTTTCCATTTTTTTCAGTATCATATTACATTATCAAATTAAAAAACTGGAAAATTTTATGTTCCCCTGGTGTGGATCAATAGACAAAAGACCTTTTGAAGCTTGCAGCTGATGAGCAGATAATTTACATAAAACTGTGTGAAAACGTCAAGCAGATAAGGAGTAGACTGTATGTTTCTTCTCCTTGCATTTTGCACAGTCAATATAATTCTGTTTTATTTCATTTCCTTAGATAGAACTAGAATAGGAAAATTAAGAGATGTCAAAATAATTGATTCCTCAAGGTCCCAATATACTTACATCTTCTTAACACTGGAAAACTTTTCTACCAGATTGACCTTTATTCCTTTTAAGATCCCTTTATCTATTTTAATAATTGTTAATAATAAAGATGATGCATTGTACGACTGCCTTTATTTTGAAGAGCACCTGTGAGACTCACATCAACCTCATGGAGGTAGGTTTTCTTAAAAAGCAAAAATAATGGGTATTTTGTATGGAACTGTGCCTAACTATGCAGAAAATGAAACAAAGGTAAACTGGCATGGTAGAGAATATCTGAGAAAGAAGGCAGAGGGATAGCACAGAGAGGCTTTTGATACTGTGCATATTGTAATAAACTATGGCCATCAAAGCAAACATTTTATGAATAAACAGAATCTCTATCTATGACATGCATTTTGCAGGAATCGCATAGTATACTCTCAAAATTTTAGAGTTAAATGTTTAATGCTGCTCAGATTGGCTGCTCTCCAACAACAGCAAAGTAGGATAGAAGAGAGTACTTGAGGAAATAATGAGAGTTGAGGGGAACACATAAAGCTTGGTCATCTAGGTACAAGTGGAGTATTGTAAGCAGCTAGGCCCACGATTGACAGCCATTTTATAAATTCAACCTCAATCCATAGTGATTATTTTGTGAGAGGATACAGAGCAGGTTCTTGTAATTCCTAACATGCTTAAAAGTTCTAAGAGGTTGTTTGCTCTCAAATCATGGCAAAACCCAAAGGTGGAGGAATGCAAACAGAATGGAGAATGTGCTATGTTTTAAAAAGAGAGAGAGGGAGAGAAAAAAAACACAATAACTATGCAGTTGATAATGGAAGGAATCATATTGTGATGTATTTATTTTTTATATCAATAATCATGAGGAAGAAAGAAGGGAAGGAAAGAGTGTAAATATGAGTAGGATTTTGAAAATGTTGAGACAGGTATTAAACATTATAGTAAGGAGCCCAGGATACAGGCTTTGTCTCTCACCCTATCTGAGAAGTCTTCTTCAGCTACAAATCTGTCCATCCTTTTAATTGCTTTTGTCTTGTTAAACTTTTAGTTTCTGCATTCCCATTTAAAGTGAGACAGCTCTCAGGATTTCTATAATAAACAGATTTGATGAGCCATTTTATTGTCCACATGCTTTTAATAATTTTCATAAACAATTCACATGAAGTACAATACAATCAGCTTTTCTTTCTACATTTGATCAGATATTGGCAGGGGATTCAAAAAAATATACTTCAATTCTATTTTTTCTCTAGCGTGTAGGATGATCTGTGGCACGTAATTTAGAATTGCTCCCCCCCTTTTTTCCCCCCTTTTGCTGCCTTTTATATAATTTCAAACATTAATATCAGTTGGGGGCAATGGGAGCATCTTTAGAACCAGACTGTAAAACTGTAATTTATTCTAACACAATGTGAATAAATGTCAACTTTAATAATTTACTCAACCCATTGCTGATTTGCTACATTACCCACGAGAACTGTATTTCCTTTGCATTGTGTGTGGGACAATTCAGTATTATGCCTCCTAAAGGAATGAAGAATTGAGCTTTGCTGAGGATATATGTAAATGGCATTTGGCAGCAAATGACAATCTTTTCTAAAAGTGGACAAAATGCTTTGTAAAATATGTGACAACTGATTATTTTACTAACATTATTATCCATTTTTTTCTAATGGGGGAAGAAACATTGTCCCTATTCTATTGACTGTAGCCGCTGATATCAGATGTACCACTCTGTCTGCTAAGGAGGCATGTGGGCAGGTATAAATCCAGACTATACGTGTAGTGCAGATTTTCATATATTAATCTATTCCTTCTCATTGTAGATACAGATATTAAAATATGGAATTGTTATTTTGCTACTGCTGCTATTTGTCCTTTCCTCTAAAATTAATTTTAGGTGTCATTAATACAAAGAATAATGTTCATTTGTGCTTCTCTTAATGCTTCTACCTAATAAACATTTAGTACACACTTTCCTCTTCATACATTACTGCCAATTGCACACTTTTGCTCTATATTTTTGGAGGATGCTCAGAAGGATGGAAGACGGATTCAACCTTGAATTGCTGAGAATCGAACTGCTGAACTGCTGGTAGCCAGCAATCAGCAGAAGTAGTCTGCAGTACTGCATTCTAACCACTGCACCACAATGGCTCTCAGTATTGCAGGCTAACTCTACTCTACTCTAACTCTACAGCTCAAAGTTGACTCAGCCTTCCATCCTTCCAAGATCAGTAAAATGAGGAACTGGTTTGTTGGGGGCAATATGCCGACTCTGTAAACTGTTTAGAGAGGGCTGTAAAGCACTGTGAAGTGGTATACAGGTCTAAGTGCTATTGCTATTGCTATCATGATCTGCCTGTTTTAGGCAGGTGAATTGGGAAATATAGGTGCTAATTCCAAATACATGGGCACAGATTTGCAGCCTTAGGTGCATATTCAAAATAATCTGAGGGGAAAGGCACATGACATGTTGTGTACTGAAATGAGAAACAACTTTATTTTCATCAACCAAATTTCCACATTCTATTTGGAAGCCTGCTTGAAAATGGCTGAGGGAATTCAGGGTTGGAAATGGGTTTTTCTGAGAGGCTTATCACTCCTTTGGACTCAAGACTCAGGATGGAAATTCAGGGGGCCTGCTGCTTTACTGCTTAGTGCACATCCCTGTGCATATTCATGAGTGCATATTAACCAATTGACAAGCCCAGATGAACCGCTTTTTCCCTTCCTGAACATATTTGCCTATTAAAACATAATCTAATAAACACAAAAATGAAATGAGCTGTTAATGAAGGGAAGATAAAAACTTTCTTTTTCTGTGCCATCTTCTTTTTCCCTAGGAAACAGTATTGTGCTAATGGCCTTCAACAGACGTTTAACCACCCACAGAGAAGGGGAGGGGAAAAGGATTTACAAATTGATGTGCCATGGAGTGTTGACATGTTGTTTGTTTGTTTGTTTGCATGCTTAGAGATGTGAATTATATCAATGTCCTGGAATAATCTTCAGGCATGTTCTAATGTGCTTTTTATTCCCGGGGGTGTCATTGTTATCTTTTGGGTATCTTTCAGTTTTGGGATGTGACCTTGGGAGCAAAGGTCCCAAGTGAAGGGATGAAGGTGAAGTAGGAAATCTCTGGTTGGTTCCCAGAGCACCTTGCTACGGTCTTCTTTGCTTGGGATAGGAGAGTCTAACAGTTTTCTCTTCCCTGCCTTTTTGTTTTTAAAAAGAAAAATCTAGTGTTGGCCTTGCAGGGTAAACCCAATAGGAATCACAACCAGGATGAGCTAATCCTATTTGTTGTAAAGCTATGTTGACAGAATCTTGCAAGATTGAACATTCGATTCTCAGACTCTGATGTCCTGCATCTTCTTTACAACCTGAAAAACTAGGGAAGATCTGTTCTGAGCGTCTAGTTTAAATGTATTTATTTGTTTGTTTATTATAAAAAATTGAATGGCAGCCCACTGATTCTCAATGACCCTGGGTGCCTTACAAAAATGAAAACCCCTAATACAAACAATAAAAAACAATACTCCCTCCTCCAGCGACAACAATCAGACAAGCCATTTGATGGGCTCCATCCCACTCTGAGTTACTCAGGCTCATTGCCAGAACTCAGTCTTCAGGGTCTTGCAAAATAGTAAGAAATGGGAGCTGGGTTCTTTCCCGATGTACCATTTTATCTAGTGAGGTGATACTAAGTAGGAGAGAGAGAGAGGGAGGTAAGGAGGGAGGGAGGGAGGAAGGGTTGGAGGGAGGGAGGGAGGGAGGGAGGGAGGGAGGGAGGGAGAGAGAGAGAGAGAGAGAGAGAGAGAGAGAGAGAGAGAGAGAGAGAGAGAGAGAGAGAGAGAGAGTGTTGAAATGGCTGATTTTGAACTTTTTTTAAGTGAGGAAAATAAAATAAAATAAAACTCCATGTAATGTGAAGTTCAAACTTAAGTAATTGGGATAAGACAATCAATGTCTTCCAGAGTAGGCAGACTGAATTCCAATCCTGTCTTGTTTACTTTTGATTGCTTTATCATTAATGTACCATACAAGGATTTTATGTGCTAGTTTTCATCAATGTAATTCTTTTGTTGCCATGGCAATCAACTCCAATTTTCTCCCACTCAGGCAATTGTATTTTAAAAATCTCCTGCTCTCAAAGAGATAAGCTTTTCTTGTATTTCTCATGCATTCCAAGAATTACTGTGAAAAGCTGATACACAGCCAACCTTTACATTAAAATTGCATTCTGTTTGCAACTGCAGTTTAGAAGTTGCTGCCATCTTGTTTCTTTTTTTATATAGGATCTATTTAATACTCTTTCTTTTGCTATAATTTATTTGTTAATGCTTATTTCTTGCATTACATTCTTGTGACGAAATAGATTGTAATTATTTTCATTTCATAGTATTCTGAATAACCGATAGTAAAAGTATCCTTAAGTACTATTTAAATATTATTTTCCAAACCAGATGTAGTTCTAGATCTGGGACATAATAGCACAAGGAAAATTCATTTTTAAATGTTATCAATTAATATAGTTATATATATATGGAAAGATGCTAGGAATTAAGTTATTATAAGTCTTTATAACCAGAATAAGAACTGGAAGTGAGAAGTAAAATGTTCATCACTACCCATGTCTAATCAAATGCCCTGTTTTGGGGTGCACTGTAGGAGAATTGACTGAAGATTTGAAGTCTTCTTAGCAGAGGGTACAGTAACAAACTTAAGTTTGTTTTATTGAAGCACCATTATAAGGTTGCTTTCAATCCATTTTCAGCAAAAAAAAAAACTTACTTTCTTTCTTTCTTTCTTTCTTTCTTTCTTTCTTTCTTTCTTTCTTTCTTTCTTCTTTCTGAATGTTATTTCTTCTATGTTATATGATACATGTCATTTCCCAGGTTTGATAAGCATTTCCTCCATTTCTTCATCCAAGTAATTAATAAAACTGGTGAAAAGGGGAGGATCCAGAACTTTTGGAAAACCACTTCATCCATCATACTAATACAAGGAAGAACCATTGATCTGTGCATGATTTTTCAGCCAGGTATGAGTACATGTCTACACATAATTGCCAGATCATCCAGGCCTCTATTAATTCTATTGCTTAATAAGAATGTCATGATGATTAGTTGGGCCAGAAATTTCAGACACAATATAGAATTAGAACAATGGGATAAATTATGGGAAAGGAATTACAAATTTATGATGGCAGTAGCCTACAAAGAAAATCTTGACAAAATGTTTTATAGATGGCATTTGCTCCCAGCGAGATTGGCCAAAATGTTTCCAAATTTATCTCCCAAATGTTGGACATGCGGCCATAAATTAGGAACGTATTACCATATGTAGTGGACTTGCCCCAATGTAAAAAAATTCTGGTGTAAAATTAAGAGATGGCTGGAAGAAATTACGCAACTAAAAGATAGAACTTAAACCGGAGCTATTCTTATTAGGAATATTAGACCCCAAAATGGGAAAAAACTTGCAATATATAATACTACATATATTAACGGCAGCTAGGATTACCTTCGCACAAAATTGGAAACAGATTAATATACTATCAGAGGATATAGTGATCAGAAAGATACTTGAATGTGCAGAAATGGACAAAATGACTATAGAAATAAAAGAAAGAGAAGATTCAGATCACTATAAAGTGTGGAATAGAATGTACAAACGGCTAGAAAACAGAAACCAAAATAAGAAATAGGAGTTTTAAACTAATATTGATCAAACAAAAATTAAAGTTATTAAATACTGTCAAAGTTAAATTACTGATTATGTAAGTAAGTATAATGTAAATATACGAAGCTAGTACAGTTATAATAGCTGTTAAAGTTGTTATAAAGGATAGAAAGGTAAAGTAGAAAACCTAATTATAAAAGCAGAATATATAAACCGATGCAGAAGGCTGTAAAAATACAATACATTGTTATGTTTGTCATAGTCTAAAATGTCTTAAAGACGCTTACCCTATAGGTATATATCAAACTTCCATTTTGCACTTGTAATTCACTGCACTGCATTGTTTTAACCCTTGTAAATTTGAGCATCCATTGAAATTATTCCCAAACATCTTATTAAAATTTAAATCATGCACTGCAAAAAAAAAAAAGTCATGAAGTACTTTGTCAAATGCTTTGCTAAAATCAGAACATATACACTACATCTACAGCATTTCCATTTTTCTAAATGAAATCTGATCTACAAATGAGATAAAATTAATCTGGCACAAGTTATCCTTAAGAAATCTGTCTGTCTGTCTGTCTGTCTATCAATCTGTCTATCTATCATCTAATCTATCTATTTTTGGAATTTCCTTATTGTTTTCAAGTGGCTTGAAATCATTATCTTTATAATCTGTTCTAGATTTTTGCCAGGTATCAGTGTCCAAAGACATCTGCAGGCTCCTGCAGCTTTCATCCAAATGAAAAAAGCAGTTTTGCAGCATTGTTCCACAGCTTCAGCTCCTTTTGGTCATGCCTGCAATGTTCTGATCCACTATATTGGTGAGAATGATCTTGGAAAATAGGAGGAAGAGCCACTGGCTGGTCTGTAAAAGGTATCTCCTCCACAGAAGGAGAAAGGGTGTGAGAAATGTTTCAGAAGAGACGCTCCCTAGGTTTTCAGAGAATAAAAGGAATGAAGGGGTGAAATACTTGCATGATGAAAGGCTTGCATGATTGATGTTAGTCCTTCAAGATAAAAAGCACAACAATGAATACCAACTCTATCTTTAATGTAAGGTTACATTAACAGAATCTTCCAAGATTGAAAATTACTGTTCGCTTGTCATTTTCACTGCCATACGTCGCTACACAGATTCTTTTCTGAACATATCTGTTGAAGCTCTTTCTGGTTTTTGTAGATCCTTCACCAGCTGTGAGCTTTATCTTTCAGAACACTTGACTACATGGAATGGTATGACCAGGGGTGGGTTCTACTTATCTTTACTACAGGTTCACAAGGGGGCCATGCGCAGAAGCGTTTTGATGACATCAGGGTCAGTAGGTGGAGCCTCCCGCCGGTTTTACTACCGGTTCTATAGAACCGGTGCAAACCAGGGGCAACCCACCACTGGGTATGGCTTGTTGTTATCTTGTGCATTATTAACATCTGTCAATCACCTACAGTCCATTAATATTGAGACAGCAGATAGGTTGCACAAGTAAAAAGTTGACAAAGGTCTGAAAAGTTATTCTTTTTATTTGTTCTTCCACAGTTTAATACAAATGCTCTCTATAGGGTCACTAGATTGCATTACTACACAGGTGTGCTTACTTTTAACTTTTATTTACAAGATTCTTCTTTCTCCTTCCAGTCCAATTCCCCTGACTAAAAGATCAACACAGATTCTTAAGCTTCCTTCCTAGATCTTCAAAATTTACAGTAATAGTATAGAAATATACTATAGTTATAGCATAGTAATACGGTTGTAGCTATTCTTTGCATCCTTGTTTATTTCTACATGGGGGAAAAATTGTCAACAGATTTCATATGTCTTGGCAACTGCTATATTCTTCATCTGTGCTATTAGGACAGACACACTTCAAGAGTCAACAGGTCTGAAGGATTTATATTTATTTTGGTTTTTCGTGTCAGTAAATTCCAAATACCGCTTTTCTTTCAGGGTCCAAATGCTTTATTTAGGGCATTCATATCCTGGCTTTTCTGCAGTGGCTCTTGTTCTTCCTCTTGAGGCTCACAGTCCTTTCCTTCTGTACAGTCTGAGTTTAGTCATCCAAGATCTGTTCTATGTCTCTTGATTTTGTTTGTCTACTGGGCTTGGACCTTTGTTTGATTGTCTTATTTATGGAGAGTTGTTTCCTTTCACATGATTCCTGTTGGTGTACCTGCATGCTTTCATCTAATAAATCTTTATCCTCTTCTAAGGCGTAGCCTCTCATTGCTCCAACTTTCTGTCTTTTACATCATGCATGTTGCAAGCTTGCATTTACTGAAATAGATTCCAGGACATATTACAAGCATTGTGAGTCATTGCCTCAGATTCCTGTCCATTTATTTTCACTTTCTTTCTAAAGACACCATTAGTGGAAGACTTTTAAAGTATTCCTTCATGTTGCCTTCTTAAAAATGACAGATTACAAAAATACATAACTACAGATAGCCCTCCAGTTATGACCATAATTGAGTGCAAAATTTATGCTGCTAAGTGAAACATTTGTTAAGTGAATTTTGCCCCATTTTACGACTTTTCTTGCCACAGTTGTTAAGTGAATTATTGCATTTGTTAAGTTAGTCATTTAAGTTAGTCTCAGGCCTCAGTTTTCATAAATTGTTATAATTGTGCATCATTTTAAAAAGTATATAAAATAAAGAAATTAAAAATCAAAGTATACACAAATTGCTTTCTTAAAATACATATCATAATGTATATTTGAAATACGTTTGATTCATTTGTGACCCATTCATATAAATTCATAACACAGAGAGTAATGATTTCAGAGGAGGTGGCAGATTTGGCCAGGGCGAGGGGCGGGTGTGTGTGCTGTTTTGCACAAATTCAATTTGTGCAACTTTTGTGCCCATTCCTGGTCTGGGAAGCCTTGCTCAGTAATTTAATAACCTCCCATTTGGATTACTGTAATATACTCTACATGAGACTTCCCTTGAACACTATCCAGAAGCTGCAACTGGTTAAGAATCCAGCAGCATGAAATTTTATATGCCCTATAGTTCACTTGACTTCGCCACTCCTGCATTAGCTGCATTGCCCTCTATTTCCAGGTCCAATTCAAGGTGCTGGTTATCACCTTTAAAACCTACATGGCAGAGAGACAGATTTTATGCAGGATTGCTTCTCTCTGAGGGTATTTTCCTGCCCTATCAGGTTAAATAGGATGAGCATACTCCTGACCCTCCCTTAAATAGTGCAATCAGATGCAGGGATGAAATCTA
Source organism: Pantherophis guttatus (assembly GCF_059756535.1). Lineage (NCBI taxonomy): Eukaryota > Metazoa > Chordata > Lepidosauria > Squamata > Colubridae > Pantherophis > Pantherophis guttatus. Next base: position 199,591,750 of record NC_142064.1, on the reverse strand, counting down.
AAAATTTTCCCTACCAGTTCTGTGGCGTGGCTTAATTGATGGACGTGGCTTGGTGGTCAGGTGACTGGGTGGGTGTGACCAATAATAATAAATGATAAAAGTATTAAACAAAGTACACAAAACAATAAGAGGTACCAAAAACCAACTTTCACACTTTACACACACACACCACAGCACAACTGACTCACACACAATGTAAAAGCAGCTGCACTTCACCCAAAATGCCCCCTGCAACAAGCAGGAACCTCACACAGCTACAAAAAGCTCAAAAACCAACTTTCACACTTTTTTCACACAAAATACCACATACAGCTTTGTGAGATTTTGTGTGTTTGTGTAGTTAGAGTGAAACACTACAGAAACACTACAGAGCCTTGATAGTACCCTGTTATTAACACAGCTGCCTGCAATTTACTGCTGGTTCGAATCTCTCCAAGGCTCAAGGTTGACTCAGCCTTCCATCCTTTCTAAGGTAGGTGAAATGAGGACCCAGTTTGTGGGGGCAATAAGCTGACTTTGTATAAATATACAAAAGTATGAAGGCTATTGCTTAACACATTGTAAGCCGCCCTGAGTCTCCGGAGAAGGGCGGCATATAAATCAAATTTAAAAAAAAAAAAATACACCAAATCTCAGAAAGCTGCACAAATATTTTATTTTATTTTATTTTATTTTATTTTATTATTTTATTTATTTTATTTTATTTATATTTTATTTATATTTTTAGATAAAAGCAGCTAAATTTAAAACTTCCTTAACTTTAAATTGCTATGTCTAAAAAAAAATAAAACTCTTTTAAAAAACCCCAATTAACTATTTTTTTAAAGCTCCCCCCCAAAAAAGCCAACCCCAGTTACTTACCAAATTGAAGGCAGAAGGCAGGCAGATTGAGTTGCTCACTGATTGGATTGATTGCAACAGCCGAAGCAAGGCAGGAAAAGCGAGCGAGCCAAAAAGAAGCAGCAAGCTGCCAAGTGGGCAAGTGGGGACCGGGCGATTGGGTGGGCATGGACGGGGGGGGGCAGGGATTTTTGCTACCGGTCCTCCAAACCACCCGCCACCATCACTAACGGATCAGCTGATCCGGTCCGAACCCTGACCAGACGCGACCTTGGAGGTGTGCCTTCCCAGTCACCACCCTAGCCCTTTGGAAGAGCCTTCCACCTGAGATCTAAGGAATACCTACTCTTTTGGCTTTCTGGAGGGCGGTGAAGACCCAGTTCTTCCTCCAAGCATTGGAAGTCAGATGGGGGTTGACCTGGAGGATCATTGGTCTGGCACCAGAAGGGACATTTTGTTTTAGCTGTGTTTTTATGGGTTGTTGTGAGATGCCTGGAATCATTATATGAGATAGATAGTTATATAAGTCCTGTAAATAAATACAAGTAATTAAGTTTAAACCATTCTTTAAAAAATGAGCCTCCTTAGTTAGAACAATGTGGTATTTGTTGTTAGAAAGTTAGAAAGCAATGAGAAACATGGCATGCTTCACAAAGTTAGGGCCTGTCATGTGATTCATCCTCAACTGATCACGTGACTATGTGGAACTCCTCATCTGTTCTGAGTGGGTAAGGCATATAAATTTGTTTATTTATGCATAGAATTGATTTATGATCATAAGAATACTAAAACAATATAAACTGTAAATATATTGATCTTTCATTATTCTGGATAGAATCCATTACAGCTGAATAGCTATCTTAGTTCTTATGACAATTTCCCAGAGTCTATTTTTCACCATACATGCTGTGAGTGTGTGTGTGTTTGTGTGTGTGTATTATCCTATTTTATGTCCTTCTTTTTGGCCTTATCACATTCAAGCCTCACTTGTTCCTTCATATACTTTGCTATCTTTCTTTTGTCTATGAGAATGTTGTTTTCTTGAATTGCTGATATTGGACTTCCAGGATGTACTATAGTATTTTATTTCCATCTTCTTTGCAGTTTTTTTTTTATTGGCTTTCTTTTTGCTCTCATTTCAGTTTTCAATTATTTTTATGGTGGAGTTTCCCCCACTAATTCAGTTTTCCTTCTCACTAAAATGCAAACCTATGTACTCTCCTAGTGTCAGCCTTTAATGGATTATTATCAGCATCTGGTAATTGACCTCAAATTGAAAACCATTTCTCCCCTCTCACTGTCATTGCTTTGTATATTTCTTCACTTGTTGATTAGGGCAAGGAGGAGGTGAACTCTCCAGCAGGAAGGAGATTCAATTGAAAAGAATCTGGACAATTTCCCAATTATTTTGAGGTAGGAAGGCTTATTTTCAAACCAGACTGTTGAAAGGAAAAGAGACTTGCTCTTTCTAAAGAATCTTTTAGGTATTCATGCCAGTTCAAAATGAATAATCTACTGGTCACAGGAATTGACACTGGATAGCTAGATACTTGTTGCTGATAATTTAGAGTGACAGATTGATGTTATTTTGTAGGATAGAATTGTATTATGCACACTCTCGGCAGTTTATTGCAATGAGATTCATTATGCATGATGTGGAAACCTCCCCCACTCTGTCTTTCATACACACACACACAGATACAAAGCAGGGAATGTTACAGTCCAAATAGAAGCAATATAGTTTGCTTGGAACAATCATGCTGTTCAGGAAGAAAACAGAAATCAGAAAAATGGCAATGTTTAATTCCAATCTACTGTATGTGTGTATGAGCACCCCAAAAGTATGCATAAATAAATCTTCATTAGGACCACACCATACGGAGAATTATTCTCTTCCTCCCGTGAGAGCTTCCAAATTTTTTCCCCAGCTATTAACAATAATAGTTAAATAGTAAAATGACCCACCAAATTATCAAAGGGCCTTTTATTTACTGTGACAACATGTCATGCCAATGAAGTCAGAGATTGTGAAGAAAAGACTGGATCACCTGGACCTAATCTACGATTAATTACTTGTATAATTTATTTAATTTATGATATAATTTTAACCTGACCTGGGTAGAAAATAGAGATCTCCATTTATTACAACACTAGCATTGAAAAGCAAAAATGTAATAACTATCTTATATAGAGGGTTAGGGTTACCAAAACAGTATTATACCCTGAGATCTCTCTCTCAGTTCTGTGATGCGTTGAAAAACTGGATTGGTTTGACAAAGGCAATGTTCTCCAGAACTTTGCTTAATTTTCATTTTGCTGCTCAATGATGATGAGTTTTTAAAAAAGAATATAAAGTAGCATTTCTCTCCGATGTGCCATTTTTTGCTCATCACAGAGAGATCAAATTCTCCCAAAAGGAGTATTTAAGACAATAAACTGTGTATTCCCTGGGGAGAAGACTATAAGAAAGAAGCTGTTACTGAAAAAGGGTGGAATCTAGGAGACAAGGATGAAGAGATGCAGAGCTTCCTACTCCTGCACACATAGATGCATTAATCTATCTTTCTTCTCTCTCCCCTATTTTTCTCCCTCTTTTTCTCTTTTGTCCTTGCTTTTGAAATTTCCTGCCTTCTTAGAAAAAGACCTGTGTGTGTGTGTGTGTTTAGTACCAGTGGATATATCCTGCATCCACTCATGTTGAGACACAGTTGAGATGAGTTGGATTCCTAGGGATTTCATCGATGTCACAACAATGCAGTTTTCTAGGGAAGATAAACAGCTGCTTTTAAACTGTTATTCCTGTTCAAGTACTAAGAATAGTCCTGCCTAGCCAGTAAACCCAGAGAGGGCAGATTGGATGTTGCCTCAAAAAGTAGTTATATCAGAGGTGGTATTCAGCCGGACCGGAAGCGAGAATCGCAGGTTGCCCCCACCCTGGGTGGCCCCCATCCCAGCTCTATGCTGTCCTATTTATTTATTTATTTGTTTTTGAGGCCGGGCGTATGCGCAGAAAACTGGGCGCATGCTTGAAAAGTTGGGCACATGTGTGGAAGGCGTGCGCGAAGCAAAGGTGCGTGCTCATGGTGAACCGGTGGTAACAAAATGTGAAACCCACTGCTGAGTTATATATTATAACTATGTTAGAGATTCAGCTTAGGAGGAAAGAAGGATAAAAGAAGACATTAGAATAAAGAGATCCTTTGTTTTTTTCCAGCCAAGTTTTCTTTGTCATGCTTGCATCAGAAATATTCTGTCCTTGTTCTATCAGGTTTCCAGATTACAAGATTACCTTTCTTCTGACCTGTCCTACCTGTTTGCCCTCTTCAAACAATTTATGTACCTGGATCACACACTGCCTTGTTCCTTTTACCCATCCTGCCATAAAAGAATGAGAAATTCTGAGGAATGAAACAACAAAACTGAAAGTAAATAATGCGAGAATCAAGTCCTTAAAAATGTTATCTGATCACCTTGAAGTTCAGTAGAAAGTAGTTGTTCATAAATTTTCTTCTCTATTGAGGTTCCCATGGGTTGTTTTTTTTTTTTTTTTCAATAAACCTAACTTTCTCTCACTTGGTCATGATATCAGGATCTTCTATGCTTCATTATTCTTTTCTATAAGCATGAATGATTTATCCCCCCTTACACTGGTTAACTCTAGTTAAGACAGCATATTCCTTCCTTCTTTTTTTTCAAAGACTCCAAATATAAAGTTACACAAAGTTGGTACCTACAACTGCTGTTTTTAAAATATCTAAGAGCATCCTTTATTCCTAGTTCTATCCTAAAAAGAATCCAGAGGAAAGACGGGCTTGAAATAAAAACTGATCTCATCAATTGTTTCTATCCAACTTCAGTTTTAGAGAGACAGGTGGCACGGCAGACTAAAGCACTGTTATTAACAGTTATTAACAGCTGCCTGCAATTACTGCAAGTTCAAATCTCACCAGGCTCAAGGTTGATTCAGCCTTCCATCCTTTCTAAGGTAGGTAAAATGAGGACCCAGATTGTGGGGGCAATAAGCTGACTTTGTATAAAAATATACAAAAAGTATGAAGGCTATTGCTTAACGCATTGTAAGCCGCCCTGAGTCTCCGGAGAAGGGCAGCATATAAATCAATTTTTTTAAAAAAAAAAAGTGTGAGAGCTTATTTTTTTAAAAGTTCTAGCAAAAAATAATAATAAAAGTTCTTTGAGATTGCTTCCATGACAACACAAGGATTCTTGAAGCAAGCAAGCAAGTCCAAGGTCAAAATATTGAAGTTAATGCTAAAAAGAAAGTTATGGTTCTGAAGCTCTAAACTCTAATCTTATCTCTAAATTCCAGGCATTAGTATACGTTGGCTAAATCTGCCAGTTATAACATTTTACATGATTACAGATTAGGGATGTTTATTGTATTAGGGTAAACCTGTTATATCTATTCTGCCCATCTGAAGAAAATGGCATTCATCACTCTATTGTTAGAATATTGTGTTATGGGATAATTCCAGAACTACAAGTTAGTTTCGGAGTTCTATTCCAGCTACCAAAGAAATTGAATTATGATGGGCATCTGTTGGCAAAAGCAAATGCCAGATTATATTTTTTATTTCTTCTTCGGTCTGAACTCCTGTATGTCTCCCATCTAAATTTGTTAGCTAGAAGATTTTACTATGAGTGGATGTGAGAAGTGGGGTGTGTGAATAAATTCTTCCTTGCTCTATGGTTACTCTTTTGAAGTGCAAGCCATTTTGTGAATGGAATAAGTTTTTTTTCATTCATAGAAGCTGAAAGATTCTCCTAGGGCCATCCAAATTTTGCTCCACATTTTGTTTGCTTTTTTAAAAATGTAAAATGAAAATATTAAATAGCTGGAGGACAACTTGTCAATGTTATTTAACTAATTTCATTACATATTATTTAAACATAAATGAAATCAAGTGTAGATGTTCTTTTCTCTGACAGGTTTTCCTTCAATTGCACAAATTGGAACAAAGGATGCATGAACTTCTCCATTTTTCACTCCCCTGGATTCACAAATTTTAAGGTTTTCTTGTTCCACTACAAGAGAGAAAATTATGACTATCCTTAAGATATCCTTTAAGCAATTAATGAAACTGAACGTATGTTCGTGTATTTCTGCTTGTCTATTAATTTTCAAAATCTTAATATAAATATATATTAACTATATTATTATAGTTAATATTATATTAACTATATATTTAATATAGTTCTGTTCAAAAGTATTTACTCCCTTTTCATTGTTGTGAATTTTTGCATATTTTTCCACTGAATATTATCAGAGTTGGAATAAGCATCAGGCTTTGGTGTTATTTGTCCACTCAGGATAAATGTGGTTGTGGAACATTTGGGGTATGAATTATGATTTTCTTATTTAATATACCTTTCGTCTTCTCAAGGAACCTACCAGCAGTACACATCACTATAAGTGCATGTCTCTGGTAAAAACGTCTGGAGGAAAAGCAGTATGTACATGATGATAAGAAACCTTTCATTAAGACAATATTAGGAAAAATGATAGGGAGTAGGTTGCTACATTGAGGTGGTTGAATGAATGATAAGAGAAGAAAGGAGGTGGCATAGTAAGAACAACCCAAATCTGTTTTCGTAAAGTGGAGAAATTTACATTTCATTTATGAAATGCATTATTTCACATACAGTTAACCATTTCCAACATTGTTATCTTAAACATTGCCATTCAACAGCAGTGTTTGAAAAAAAAATACATATACCATACCCACTGCTTTTGGGGAGGTCAAAGCAGAGGTGAAATCCAGCAGGTTCTGACAGGTTCTGGAAAACTGGTAGCGGAAATTTTGAGTAGTTCGGAAAACTGGCAAATGCCACATCTGGCTGGCCCCAGAGTGGGGTGGGATGGAGGTTTTGCAATATCCTTCCTCCAGGAGTGGGGAGGGAATGGGGATTTTGTAGTATGCTTCCCCTGGAGTGGGGTGGGAATGGAGATTTTGCAGTATCCTTCCCCTGCCATGTCCACTAAGCCACACCCTCCTAGCCACACCATGCTCACCAAGCCACGCCTACAGAACTGGTAGTAAAAAAAAATTGGATTTCACCACTGGGTCAAAGGATTTTGAAGCCACAGGTCACATGCTATTTCTAGAGCAGAGGTGGGGAACCATTGCCCCTTTATGACTTGTGGACTTCAACTCCCAGAATTCTGTGGGTTGTTGTCCACAAGTCATGAAAGGGCCATCATTCCCCACCCCTGTTCTAGAGGGTCTTGCTCAGTTTCTTTACTTTGAGTAATCTTTTATTCAGGTGATTTCAGGTTTGAAATTATTATGCAACAGCTGAATATGAATATACTTTTTGTATGGGGAAGTGAGACTAAGAAACTCCAAAGAGAGACATAATCCTGTCCCCAATTTACAAATCCTGCTCTTCGCTTGGTTGTAGGAGAAATTGCATGTCAGAGCAAGCTAACACTGTAATTAATGTTCTATCCTGCCTCCACTCCCCACCTGAGTGCCTTCAGATTTTACAAACACCAGCTAAACCAGGATCAATGAAGGTTTGATTAAATTCTTAGGCAGATTTTAATATGACCAACCTTTTATGAGAGTTGCTCACAGCAGAAAGAAAGACAGTGGTGGGTGGGTGTGTAGTGTAAATGACAAATGGAAGGAAGGAGAAGAATCGTAATTTATAGGAGCAAAATTTTGTTAATATCTTCTTTCCCTAACTGTACAGATAAATATTATTGAAATTCATAGCAACAAGGAATTATCTTTGGAAAAAAAGAAATTATAATTGAATGTAACATTATTACATATTCAGAATATATAACATTATTTTGTGTAAATTTTAATCAAAAGGAGGCTGTTGGAGGCTAGAATATAAAGGTATGTGGCAGTGGTGGGATTCAGTCAGTTCGCACCACTTCGGGAGAACCGGTTGTTAACTTTCTGAGCAGTTTGGCACACTGGTTGTTGGAAGAAATCATAAGGTCAGAGAACCGGTTGTTAAATTACCTGAATCCTACTACTGGTATGTGGCTTCTACTAGTTGCTAGTTAGTAAAAGAAACATATGTATTTTTAATGAAAAACTACACATTAGATGTATTTAGATACTACACTAGCAATTATTTATTCTTCTCCTATCATATACATACCACCAAACCTAGAGATAATTTTAAAGTGTGTTGGAGAAGTAGAAACATCTCAATCTGGCTCAGAAGGATGATGTACATGGGTTGTTGGGTTTTTTTTTGGCTACTCACTCTATAATTTTATACCTTCTGATATCTTTTCAAAAGACCCTCCCTTTTTGAATATCTAATGTATATCTCATTGGATGCACCACATAGTATATGACCAGGAATCTGATGTTTGTACAGTAATGCATCTGTGTGATTCAGCTTGACCTGATTGTTTTGTGATAAACATATTGTTACTGTTGTCATTCTTCCTCCAACTTTCTGAGAAAACATATTGTTAACGTTCTACATTAACAGGATTATGATCTTCTGGCATTAGTGCTTAGTTTATGCCAGTTACTTTATCCAATGATTTAACCTTGATTTTGTTATTTGTAACTTTTGTTTGTGGATTATTCCTAGTCTCATGTCAACCAGCAATGTTCAACTGAACATAATATTGTCGATATGTTAACGAAGCTTTAAATGTAGACAAGCATCGAGAATATGTCAAAGCATTTGGATTGACAACTGTTCAGCTTTAAATGGGAGGAGTGTCAGGGTAGTGATTTAAGAGCTGACCAGCTGCTACAATGATGCAATGATGCACTGATGTAGTGTTGTGAATAAGTCAGCAAGGTGTTTAGCTCTTATCCCTTTAAGAGGTCTGTATAATAAAAAGAGGCCTGTTAGGGAGTTTCTCTCTTGCTGTGTGTTCTTCCCTATTGTAATTTACTGATTGTTTCACTTCTGCCTATAGTACATATGTGTATATATAGTATACATTCTTTTGTAGATAAAACCATTATTTATTACAAACCTGTGTTTGCTGTTGTTGCTCCTGGGTTGTCTCACATAGTAAAGCTGTGCACACTCTGATAATTCACACACTAACATAATAATTTATTTATTTATTTTATTTTTATTTTATTTCCAATTTATATACTGCCCTTCTCCCTGAGGACTCAGGGTGGTGTACAGCCAGAATAAGAACATAAAATACAAATATTAAAAACAGTTAAAAATATATATAAATTTGGCCCAGAAGTTAAGAAATCACAAACCAATTAAATTTAACAATTTAAAAAATTTCTTCTCAAGCCAGCCCGGCTTGCTGGAAAAAATGGGTTTTAAGGGCACGACGGAAGGCATTGAGGTCATGGACTCTCCTTATCACTGGGGGCAACTGATTCCAGAGGGTAGGTGCCCCCACAGAGAAGGCCCTCCCCATGGGGGTCACCAGCCTACATTGTTTGGCTGATGGCACCCTGAGGAGGCCCTCTCTGTGGGAGCGCACAGGTCGATGGGAGGTCGTCGGTAGCAGCAGGCGGTCTCGCAGATAGCTAGGCCCTATGCCATGGAGCGCTTTAAAGGTGATGACCAACACCTTGAAGCGCACCCGGAAGACCACCGGGAGCCAGTGCAGCTCGCGAAGGAGCGGTGTTACATGGGAGCGCCATGTTGCTCCCATCACTACCCGCTCTGCTGCATTCTGGACCAGCTGGAGCCTCCGGGTGCTCTTCAAGGGAGCCCCATGTAGAGAGTGTTGCAGTAGTCAATGCGAGAGGTGACGAGGGCATGAGTGACTGTGCACAAGGAATCCCGATCAAGAAAGGGCCGCAACTGGCGAATCAGACGAACCTGACAAAAGGTCCCCCTGGTTACAGCCGTCAGATGTTCCTCCAAGGACAGCTGCATATCCAGGAGGACTCCCAGATTGTGAGCCCTTTCAGTGGGGGCCAAAGACTCGCCCCCAATAGTCAGTGATGGAGTCAACTGACTATATCGGGATGCCGGGAGCCACAGCCACTCTGTCTTGGAAGGGTTGAGCTTGAGCCTGTTCCTCCCCATCCAGATCCGCAAAGCCTCCAGGCACTGGGACATCACTTCAAGGGCATCGTTGGGGGGCCTGGGGTGGAGATGTACAGCTGGGTGTCATCAGCATACTGATGGTTTAGACCTTTTTTTGTTAAAAGGTAACATCCACATTCATTTATTAGCTACTAAAAGTTAACTAACAACAGCATCTTCTGAAAAAGAATCACAGCAGGACATTTGGTCAAGTCCATCAACTGTACACATTTCATGTATTAGGCTATTAATGAAGACCTTCTGAATTTTTTAAATATTAGTTTACCAGGGCATCTACCACTATGATACCATGTCATCTTCAGATAATTACCAATCATTTAGAAACATTTCACATACTCTGTTTGCCCTATCAAGAGATCAAAGGATAGAATAATATTGACCATATGCTTGTGATCCTGAAGTGCTCAGAGACCATTTTAAGCCAATTATTGCTCAGTGTAAACTGGTCAATAGCTGAGTACTCATGCTTATTGCTTAAGATATGCCAGTCATTATATTCTCTTCACCCTAGAACTTCCATTGTTCCTTGAAGTAAATCAGCTGTCTATTTTATCACAGACCAAAATACAGTATGTATGTATGTATGTATGTATGTATGTATGTATGTATATGTATATGTATATGTATATGTATATGTATATGTATATGTATATGTATATGTATATGTATATGTATATGTATATGTATATGTATATGTATATGTATATGTATATGTATATATATATATATATATATGTAGGTCTTTGGTTATTCGGGTTTTCTCCCGTGTAAAATTGGAAGTGTCTTGGTGACGTTTCGACGAAGTCTCATTCGTCATCTTCAGGCAATTGCTCCTGGAAGCACGAAGCCGAGAACACCAGCCTGAAGATGACGAATGAGACTTCGTCGAAACGTCACCAAGACACTTCCAATTTTACGTGGGAGAAGACCCGAATAACCAAAGACCAAATAACCAAAGACCTACATATATATATATATATATATATATATATATATATATATATATATATATATATATATATATATATATATATATATATATATATATATATATATTGGTATGTATGGCAAGGTAAGACTTATTTTTGTAAAAAAAATTAGCAAACCAATTGAGAAGCTGGTGACTGAACAGCTAGGAGGAGGATGGGAATATAATCCACAGCAGCAGTCTAGCTGAACTTTAATGCCCATGAGGATGCATTTAGCATCTTTTCCTGAGATGTGCGGGAGGTGTGTGGGAAGCAGGTAGTTTGTCCAATAAGACTTAATGCTTCTGCAGACTATAATAATAATAATAATAACCTTTATTGTCATTGTACATATATAAAATGAAATTGATTTCATTGTACAACGAGACAGGATGATCTCAGAAGAATGTGAATTTCATCTACAGTTGAAACATGGGATGGGGGAAAAAACCCTAGTTTTATAAGAATTCCAAGGAACTGCAGATTATAGAACTTTATAAGGGATCTGCAATGGTTTCTAACTGGCATCATATAAACCTCGGGCATGTGCAGTAGTGGAGACATAATATAATAATCCCATCATGTGGCTTCACAAGGTATTCAGCCAAAAGGCCAATATTGACTGAACAGTTTTTCTGAAAATGGCCTCCTCAATTACTACTCTTTCTTAGTTGACTTGGTAAAAGTCTCTATTTTCTAATTTACTGTACTGTATATCAAAGATTTACATTATAATCCAGAATCTTCTCTGAAGTGCTATCTTTATATGATGAAAGTTTGTCCTCTACCCAGAAGTCAGCTAAATGTAGTTACCAGTGAAGATTTGAAAACTATGGATTTAAATCTATGTAAATGGATGTCAGGATTAATGCTTCAGTTAGTAACTCATACTTTAATAAAACAAATCCTACTATTTTCTGATTAGTCCAGGCATATTTGATTTATGAGACATTTATCATTTTTATCTCTGTGTTTTAAATACCATGGAGAGTTTATTTTTCTCTAGTTAGTCTATGTGCAAAAGGAGAGAAAGTGAGAGAAACATTTGCTGACATTTACCAATGAAAAATGAATACTTTCTGGAATGGCTGAACATAAAACATTTCTAAAGGACTTTTTCTTTCCTAAAATGTTAAGAAAAAGAATGAATATTTAAGCATGATATTTCTTACCTGATTCATCTTTTCTTCTCACACTTTTAATTTTTTTATTTTAGCTTGGCAGCAGAACTCGAAAATTTGCAATGTGTGATCTATGCCTCTTTTCTTATCTTTAGCAATTTTTAATCAGTTTTTTAAAAAAAGCACTGTTCAAGTAATTGTTCATTTCTGCCACTTGACGTTGCAAAATGAGTTGTACTGAATTTAGTTGGACTTACCTCTGTGTGTGTGTGTGTATTTCAGTTGTAAAGCTCCAGGTATGTTCTAAAATGTTCTAAAAATCTTGTGATCTAAACTAGATTAGATTCAATGCACTTGCAAAGAATGAAGACATTTGTTGATTTATTAAAAAAAATAAATGATACACACATTTCTAAATTGTCATTTTATGGATGGCAGTTGAAAAGAGAAGATCGATTGTTGTCTTCCGTTTTTGTTGAAGCTCATGAATCATTAGATCTGCATAGATTTCATGAAAACTGTGCCAGTTCTTTCAGGAATGGGATATTTTATTTTATTTTATTTATTTTGTTGAGTACGTATTAGATAATATATATAAGTATAAGCATGAAATTGAATACATAAAATGAATACAACTAAAGGGAACATTAGGACAGGGACGGTAAGCACACTGGTGCTCTTATGCATGCCTCTTACAGACCTCTTAGGAGTGGGGTGAAGTCAATAGTAGCCAGTCTAAGGTTAAAATTTTGGGGGTTTTAGGATGAAACCACAGGTTCAGGTAGTGCATTCCAGGCACTGACCACTCTGTTGCTGAAGTCATATTTTCTGCAATTGAGTTTGGAGTGGTTCACTTTAAGTTTGTATCTATTGTGTGCTCGTGTATTGTTGTGGTTGAAACTGAAGTAGTCACTGACAGGTAGGACATTGTAGCAGATGATTTTATGAGCTATGCTTAGGTCATACTGAAGGCGGCGTACTTCTAAATTTTCTAAGGCCAAAATTTCAAGTCTGGTGGCATAAGGTATTTTGTTGTGAGCAGAGGAGTGGAGGACTCTTCTTGTGAGATATTTCTGGACACGTTCAATTAATGTCCAATATGCAGTGCGGGTTCCAGACAGATGAGCTGTATTTGAGAATTGGTCTAGCAAATGTTTTGTATGCTCTGCTTAGTAGTGTGATATTACCGGAGAAGAAGCTACACAAGATTAGGTTTACAACCCTTAATGCCTTTTTGGCGATGTTGTTACAGTGGGCTTTGGCACTAAGATCATTTGATATGAGTACTCCAAGGTCCTTGACAGAATGACATATTGCAGTAGCAATATGGAAAATAGGGATAGACCACAGTAAACTACACATAACATCAGTAATAGAATATGATGAGGCACAAAAGCAAGATCTAATCATTTAACAGCTCACCTCCTGATACCATTTTTTTAGATTGCTAAGATTGCGAACTTTCCCAAAGTCCCCATTGCTTGTCCAAACAAACTTGTAGAAGAGAAAATAAATTGTTCAACAGTGACACAGAGCATATACTATCCTAAAGATCTCATTGTATGATCTAATTCTTGCCCATGCCAATGCAAAAGCGTCTCCCTACTGATTCTAAATATGCCCACATATCCAGTTGGTACCTATAGCTTATTATTGTCAGGCTGATTAGATTAGATGTCCACTGTCTTAGAAGTCTTTTGATAACAAACCAGGATCATTTCTGAGATCATATACTGTATGTTCAAAGAAAGCAACTCAATTATTCGACTTTAAGTGAATGAAACTATCTTTTGGGGTATCTTATTTTAGCTTGTGCACATTTACTTACTTTTAGGACTTATTGGGAGGAACATACATGCTCATACTTACAAACATATATGTTTGTAAGAATATGCTCATATATGCTCATTTAGGAATACATGAAAGCAGCGTCTATTTTCCTTTCAAATTCTTAACTATAAAGACAAGTCCTTAACTCTTCTTATTCTGGGTGTCTAAAATCCTGAAAAGGATCCATCAAATAGATGGAATGTAGAGAAGTGATAATGGCACAGCAGTATTTATTTGAAACAAATGGAGCAATCTGAAAGTTATGGCAAGAATAATGCTAATGTCACCTATTAGCCTGGATAAGGAAGAAAATTGGTCTTCCCTGGGAGATCCTTTACAGAGCCCTACAAAACAAGTCATTTAAAACTGGACCTGAATCATTTTGATAACCAATGATAATCAACCTTCCTTTTATTAAGAGATAATTATTTCTATTTTTCTTAATATTTCTATTGAGTTGTACATGAAAAAATGAGATCATTGATCCCTATGTAAGTCGAACTCACATTTTCATGCCACATTCAATGAGTGATTTGCATTTCTAGCCTTTCCTTAAGCAAGTTCCAGTTATCAGTCTGTCAATAGGATTCCCAGTTGAGGTTTATTTATTTTTTCCTGGAGAACTTTCTTCACTTTTTATGTCTGCATGACAATCTGCTTTCCCCAATCTGTGGGCTACAGAAAATCCCTAATGGCATTACTGTGGGCGTGGAGTATACCAGGATAATCTGTTGATTTAATTTTGGTTACCATTCCAATTTCATTACCAGCTATTTGGACTGCCTTTCATGAATTTAACACAAAATGTTAGCATGGCTATTCATATGCATTCTTGTGCTCACCATATTTAAGGTATGCAGTTTTATTGTACAGTTTTCTTCCATGGGCTTTTTGCAAGCAGTTACCCTTCTCTAATACGTGCATTTTCATTGATCTTTTCATCTAAACTGTTTAATTTTAACAGGTATTTCTTTTTCTTTTTAATTGTGAGTCATATAATCACATTCTGAAACATTTTTATTTTGGTATATATATTCATTTAAATCCTCTAGTGCAGTGAGGGTGAACCTTTTTCTTGTGGCATGCTGGAATGTGCGCGCGCAACAGCTCGTGTGCGTGCCAGCACCCATAATGCAATGCGAACCCTCCCACATGCGCATGCACATATGACCCCCTGTGCATGCGCCTCACATTGCGCATGCGCACCTTGCACATGCACTTCGGGCACCCCTGCGCCCCATTTTGGGCCTGGAAAGTCGTTATTTTGAGAGCAGTCCGGGGTTTCCCTGTCTCCCCACCTGATAAGACTTCTGGCACTTCTGGCCTCTGGAGAAAGCCCCGGCTTCTGCTCCTGCCACCACCACCCCCTTGCCCCCAGCAAGAGCAGTTCTTGTACTGCCCCAGGAGGACTAGAGGAGAGCGCAGCTCCTCACTCATGGAGATCCACCGGTGGGGAAGTGGTCGCGGAAAGCGGTAAGAAATGCGCTGACCAGGAAGTGGTCATGCTCCCTGGCAGGAGAGGGTTGCACGTTCACTCCAGCAAAGGTTTGTGCAACCCTCTCTGGCCAGGGAGCATGAAGTAGCAGCCAGGGCTGGGCTTTCAGTGGGTAAGCAATGCTGCATCTGCCATGGGGAACTTTGGAGACGGCGGGGGCAGGCTGTCTCTTAGCTGGTGAGAACGGCTACATCCTGCCCCCGGCCTCTCTCTTCAAAGTTCCTCATGGCAGACGCAACGTTGCTTACCCACTGAAAGTGCAGCCCTGGCTGCTGTTTCTGCCTCTTCTCCAACCACTCGGAGCCCTGCGTAATAGCGCTGCAGCTTGCTTGAGGTAGCCGCCATTTAGACTTCCCCCTCCCCCCTTCCTCTGTCTTCTCCTTGAGTTGGAGCCTTGCGGTGTGACCGAGGCTGAAGAGGGGTGGGATAGTAGCTGCACGGATCCTCTGGTGCCGCCCGTGTCCCCTGCCCTGCAATAATGAAGCACTTTGCCAAGGAAAGCAGAGTCTCTCAGTCGGGCGGGAGGCGAGATCTGGCATCGCAGACATGGGAGACTGACAGCCTCCTATTTAGACTTTAGACTTCCCCCGCCATTTAGACTTTCCCCGCCCCCCTCTTCCTCCATCTTCTCCTCCTTGAGTTTGAGCCTCGCGGCACGGCCGAGGCTGAGGAGGGTGGGATAGTAGGTGCATGGATCCCCTGGTGCTGCACATGTTCCCTGCACTGCAATGATGAAGTGCTTTGCCAAGGAAAGCTGAGTCTCAGGCTTCTCCTGGAGCAGCAAGGAGAAGGAGAAGCTTCCAGCGGGGAGGCGAGCGGCCCCAGGAGGACCAGAGGAGAGCGCAGCTTCTCACTCATGGAGATCTACTGGTTGGGAAGTGGGTGCGGTAAGAGGTGCGCTGACCAGGAAGCGTCATGCTCCCTGGCCAGAGAGGGTTACACAAACCTTTGCTGGAGTGAACGTGCAACCCTCTCCGGCCAGGGAGCATGACCGCTTCCTGGTCAGTGCATTTCTTACCACTTTCCGTGACCATTTCCCCACTGGTGGATCTCCATGAGTGAGGAGCTGCGCTCTCCTCCAATCCTCCTGGGGCAGGTTGCCTCCCCGCTAGTGGCTTCTCCTTCTCCTGCCTGCTCCAGGAGCAGCCTGTCTGTTACCCAGCGAGAACGGCCTGCCACCACAGCCTGCCCCCGCCCTCTCTGCCCTGGCAGTTGCTCCTGGTGCTGCCGGAGAAGCGGCAGCACAACAACCGCTCTTGCTGGGGGCAAGGGGGTGGCGGTGGTAGGAGCAGCAGATGGGGGCTTCCCTCCCTGGGTCTATGCTAGAAGTCTGCTTGGGCAGGGAAACAGGGAAGACCCGGACCGCCCATCCTTGCCACCACTGCCCCCTCGCCCTTGGCGGCAGCAGTTCTTGCACACAGCTGCTTCCCTAGCAGTGGCAGGAGCAGATGGCAGGGGAGAGGGGATGGCAGCAGGCTGTGGCCACAGACAGTTCAAGCCGGCTAAGAGGCAACGTTCTTCCTCCTGCCAGCCTCGAGCTCAGCTCCAGGCAGCATCCAGCCAGCCATACCTAGCGTCCCACTGCGACAGACCACGTGGATTCCAGGCAGCGCAACTCTGGGGCCTTTCCTCATGGTGGCGGTGATGAGGCAGGCAGGCAGCCAGGTGCATGGGAGCGACTGGTGGCAGCGCTCCTGGCTGGCAAAGGGCGGAGTCCCGGGGCTGCATGCGGGCAATGACAGCATGGCTGGTGCGCACGCGCACTAAGACATTAAGGCCAGCTGATTGTTGCACACACATGTGCACCAGTAACCAGCAGACTAGCTGGCTGGTGCGCATGCGTGCCCTGGAAACCCGGAAGAAGAATGGGCGATGCCACGCGTGCTGGGCGACATGGCTCTGCGTGCCATTTCCAGCACGCGTGCCATAGGTTCGCCAACACAGCTCTAGTGCATTGGAAGATAAAAAACAGTACAGTCTTTTAAAATTCTAATAAACCAAACTTCTCATATATCTCTAGAAATAGACCACCCAGTTGGCCATTCTCCATCAGTGAAATCCATGGGACTTTGTCCCAGCTGGGTATATTGGGAGATGGGGGCAGAAGGAAAAATACATTGCTATTTGATTGGAATTTTCTTCCATTCTAAGGTTAGACTCCAGAAGTGAAACCTTAATATGCTAAAGTGCAGAAATGAAATTGACTCCAGGTTATCAATGTTCGCTTCACAATTGATTGGCATTGTTCAATTAGTCTCCAAAATTTGGCCTGTAGCCACAGCTAATTTGTATTCTGAGATAAGTACATTTTATAAAAGTTGACTCCCATCAGTGTAATTGTGCCAAGGATTTCTAATGCCACCTACTAATAGTAGCTGACTGTTCTAGCTTTAACATAAGCAGCAAGGAACATTCATTTGAAACAAAATACTATAGCAAGAGTAGAAACACACACAGACACCCCCACATTTAATGTATTATTAATATGTACTTATACACATGCACATATGTGTATGTATATATAAGATACATGTATAAATATATGCACTTAATGTACAGATTTCAGTGAGTAATTTTAGTAGGCTGTAAGAAAGACTGGGAAAAGCTGTTTCTGAAGAACATCATACCAAATTTTATTACAAAATAAATGAACGTACAATCACTTTGCCTCTGCAAAAAAAAATGATTAGCAGAATCAGGGACTTGCAAAATTCCAAAATATCTAACAAAATAACAAAATTGGAAGGGACCTTGGAGGTCTTCTAGTCCAACCCCCTGCCCAAGCAGGAAACTCTTTACCATTTCAGACAAAAGGTTGTCCAACCTCTTCTTAAAAACCTCCAGTGTTGGAACACCCACAACTTCATGAGGCAAGTCGTTCTAACTGTCAGGAAATTTCTCCTTAGTTCTAGGTTGCTTCTCTCCTTGATTAGTTTCCATCCATTGCTTCTTGTTCTGCCTTCAAGTGCTTTGGAGAATAGGTTGACTGTCTCTTCTTTATGGCAACCTCTTAAATATTGCAACATTGCTATCATGTTACCCCTAGTCCTTCTTTTCACTAAATCTGTAGAGAAAAGACATCTGTATGACAAACAGCTGAGGAAGCCTTAACTTTAGCCCTATTCAAGCATTGCCTTCATTAGTTCAATCCGTTCGATGTGAGTTGGAACTTGAGAACGGAAGGCTTTCTTCAAACTTCTTTCCAAGTCAAATCCAGCACTCAATTGAAGAAACCTCATCTTATGCCAATTTGCATACAGAGATGTAACAGTAACAGAGTTGGAAGGGACCTCATCTAGTCCAACCTAGTGATTTGTTTAAAAATTGAAGATGAATAACAAATTAAGTTAGTTTTTAAAAAAAAAAAAGTTTCATTTTTTCAGATCCTTCAGCCATAGGATCCCGCACCTCAGAGACAAATAGCAAAATTGTGTTTCAGAACTCTTCTTAGTTCAATAGCTCTACCACACTGTGATTTTATACTGTAATTCCTCTGCACATTCCTCTGGATGAACTGTGCATGTTCCAAATGGCAGCACAATGTCAAGAGAAATTCACAGCTAATCCATTGCCATCTTCTAAAACCTCTGATATAGTCCAGTCAACACAAAACAATGTTTCTTTCTGCATAGGAAAAATAAATCAAGTGAGGTCAGACTATGTTTCTAGGCATTTGTTTTCTCATAGGATAAGATTGTGTGAATATCCTTTGCTCCAGACTCCGGTTCACTCAACACAGTTTGCCAGAAGGCCCTGGAATACATTTTGACTTTCTGGCTATATTCAGAATTTGTAGAGGTAACACATTTCACTGAGCTGGATGGAAATATGCCATGTAAAGTCTATAAGGTCCCTTCCTTCCTTCCTTCCTTCCTTCCTTCCTTCCTTCCTTCCTTCCTTCCTTCCTTCCTTCCTTCCTTCCTTCCTTCTTCCCTCCCTCCTCCCTCCTTCCCTCCCTCCCTCCCTCCCTTCCTTCCTGTGGACTCCAGAAGGTCTTTGGTAGGAAGAAGAAAAGCCAGACGTTTTGAAACTGAGAACATGTCCATTGATCATTTGGTATTCTTAGAGCTCCACTATTGATTTGCTTAGCCTGAGCAAGGATAGCTAGCAGCACTTTCAATAAGCTCTCAACTCAAGCTCAGTGCACTTAGGGATCCCCAAATGGTGGGGATGAAGTGTGAGTAAAAGGGTTTGCTTTTAAAGCAGGTTGCATATTGATTTACTGAAAGAACAAATGTATAAAGAAACACCAGCTCATGTTTCTAAAGGGCACAGGTTTCTGCAATTACTGTTTCTTTTACCCATTTATTATTTTTTTTCCAGTGCCAGCCATAGATATGACAAAAGTGAGGCAGTCACTTTAGTTGATCTGGAGAGCTAGAAACCAAAGTCAAACTATTGGAAGACAGAAAAGTGCATCAGGGAGTCTTCCCAAACTCCTAACTTATGCTTCTCAAGTATAGAAGAAGTTGCTCTTGTCCTCCCCCCCTTTTTTTAAAAAATACATCTTCATCTTTTGTTTATAGAGTGGTGGAGGGGCTGATTTCTCCCCCTTCCCACTTTTTAATGTGAACTTAATTCTGCATTTTAAATACAATATGTAGACATAATTCAATTATCCTTTTCCATGCACAAGCAGCCTGCCCAGTTCAGAAGAATCAAAATAGCTGTCCCAAAATGCAAAAAAACATACACTCGTGAGAATAATATACCAATTTTAGAAAGCTTAACAATCCTCTTTTTAAAAACCCATGTCTGATATTGTGCAAAACTGTGCAAAAAGTCCCATTTTGACAAATGTACACATGCATATATCTGTCACAAAGCTTCCGATGCAGAAATGAGCTACAAAGTGTTTCAGTTTTGAAGATGAGGACTTGAAAGAAACTGAAAAAGTCAGATTGGTTCATCTCTTAAGTAGTGATACAATTTTTGGCCTGAATGCTTGGTATCTTAAAAGTTGCAAACCAGTGGACACTCCTGCTTCAGACGGCTTATCGATATAAGACATAGCAGCAGAAAACAGATAGAGATAAGACAATGAGGCAATAAGCAGGACATATATCCCGAAGGATATAAGGTTTTAAAGAAAGAACTTAGCTCTAGTGCTGAGGTGGAAAGGAGGCGAGAGTGCTAGACTTTGCAACGTGATAGAGAGCAAGGAAGTAGGTCTGGGAAATTTACACCAAGCAGGCTGATAAAATAACAAATTATGCAGAACGGAGAGTGAAAGGAATCACTGCATCAAAAACTGAAGAAAGCCCGCTCTGAGTCATCTATTCCACCTGGAATTCAATATGGGAAACCCAGAATTAAAGCACCCCCAACAGTTCAGCTTCTTTATGAAATGGAGACTGTCACATTCTATGTAAATGATTCCATTATTGAATGCTTTTACACTCTGGCATTTTCTTTTAAAATTCAGTAGAAATCTCCCTCCTGGTAAATTTAGCTTTTTAGATTTAGTCCTGTTTTTCAGAGAGCAGAGAACAATTTTTGTCTTCAGTGTGACAGTGCTTCAAGTATTTGAAGAATGCCATCATTTCCCCATTCTATAGAAACTTCCAAAAGGGGAAAAAACCACAATTAAACATAACAACAGTCAGCATGGGATGTAGAAGAATATAAAAGGTATAAAAATAGCAATTCCAACAAAAGCACAAATGTGTTTTGAAGTGGAATGATTACTGCTTGTGTGACTTAAAAACTATAGCTTTATTAATGCGGCTTAGGATTCCATTCACCTTTGGCAGCATTGCACTGATGAATGCTGTTCAATTTGTGATTAATTGCATCTCTGAAATCCTTTCACACCTCTAATCGTGCTGAGCCCTCTTAAGCCTGTTTTTCTCCATTATCTAAATGCAGACCTTGGCATTTGTCAGCTGAACTTCATGTGCTCTAAATATCTATTTTGTGCAATTCATTTTGAATTATATTTCTTTAGTTTAGATCAGTGTTTCCTAAAGTTTGGCCTGAGGATCCTGAAAGTTCCCTAAGATCCTCTCAGGAGTCCAGTTAATTAAAATTATTTGCCAAATATTGAAGGTGTTTGCAAAAATTTAGAACAATGTCCTTTCCCCATATTGCTATTATTTATTTGTTAGTGTTTTTTCATGAAAATTGTCAAGATTCCAAGTAATGAACCCAACCAATTCAGCAACTCTGAGACTTTTAGCTTTCTCAAAGAACTCCTTTATTAAGTACATCGTTTAGGCACAGTTGGAAAACAAACCAGCTCTGGCTATTTCCCGCACTTTTGGTATAATTAAATATTAGACACCTCCCTCCCTCCTTCTCACAGGTCACACTGTCCAATTAGGTGTTCTGGCATCTCCTTGGTGGTCTCTGGCCAGCACATGTTGGGATGACCTTGGTTCCCAGACAGTAAATTGTTGATGTCTGTTCTGACATTCCAAAGCTGCCTCCCCCCACACAACAGAGAAAATGGCTGCGAAAGGCCCAATCCATTGACATTTTATTTATGTTAATATTTAATGGGTTTAATATTGCTATTTTTACATGGTTTAATAAACAAATATTCTAAAAATGTTTTAATTTTTAATGTGCTAATATCAATCACCACTATAACCCATTCAAAAAAAAAAGTTATTTTGGGGTCCTCCATAAGTTTTAAAAGTGGGGAGAGGTCCTGAGGGGAAAAAATGTTTAGAGAATATTACTCTAGATGGTAGAAACAATAGCTGATGACTCTCTGGTACCAAATCTTAACATGATAACACTGGTGGTATGTGATTTTTTTTCCCTTTCCTATTTTCTCCCTTCGCCCCTACAGTCTCCCTTTTTTTCCCCCTGGGATTTTCCTATTGTGGTCAGATTATGCTTTTCTTCCCCTCTTTTTCACCTATTTCTCTGTGTCACAAGTAAATGCCTTATTCTTTTATAGGTGAATTGTATATACACGGGGTATTAGGGGTTAATTTATTCTTCCTCCCTTAATATATTCATATGTAACCACTCCTATCCTTTACTCCGCCTTGTTAATATAAAAGGAGCTGTATGCACCTCCTCTTTGCTTCTATCTACAATCATTCAGAGAATATAGAATGCCTACTGTAAATAAACAGTGTTATGTTTGAATACTTTATTCTTGAATCATTTATTGAGTCAAATCCTTAAAATTACGCAACAATCTGGTAGCAGAGGATGGTTGAATTGACTCAATAAAAATCAGATATGCCTAAGAGAGAAAACTCCAGAAACAAAAAAGAAAGACCCAACACCAGGGCACACAGTAAAGAGATGGAAACGGATCAAGAAATGATCGATGAATCCACAACTATAATATCAAAAGAATCTGAAGACTGCACTACAGACAACGAGGAGATAATTGATGAAACTGATGACCAAGAAGAGAACGAGATAGAAAACAACGAACTCAGGTCAGAGATACTGAGACTTTTGAAAAGTCAAAAGGATGACGAAAATCTCATCGCAAACCTCCAAGACATCATAAAAAACAGCGGAGCAGCGAGAGAAAAGCACATCGTAACAGATGAATCTAAAGAATCAAAAATGGTGAGCGAATTGCCTGCAGATAAGAATATAACAAAAAAGAAGACTAACAGTCCCACACAAAATTTTGAATGGCAGCCATCTTGGCTTCAACAGACCACTAAGATGAGTGAAGCAGAGCCAATCAGAAAACAGAATTCAAAATGTCTGGCGCGAAAAGCCCTACATAATGCAAAAGACAAAAAAGAAAAAATCTACTCTTCAGAAGAATCTGACACAGACATCGAAGAAACTTCAATCGAAATGCAAATAAAATCAGCAATGAAAACTCTTTTTGCAACATTCGGCCCAAAATTAAGAATTACAAAAGAATCAACAAAAGCTAACAATTGAGAAATAAAGAAAAGACAAGCAAGCAAGCAAACATCTCAGAATCTACCCACTTCTATCCAAACGACGAGAGCACCGACGCCTGAACCCAGAGAACCCTGCAAATACTCCCCCACGCCACAGACGATTCCAGGAACCAGAGATCTCAACAAGAACTATTTCAGCGAAAAGAAACAAACGCCTGCCGTCACCTGGACACCCAAGATCGAACCGGAGACCGAATCATCGGAAGAAGAACACTACGAGGGAGCTGCAGCAGCGAGAACCTCTCCCGACAGCTTCAGAAGCGAAATGAGCAACGCGCATGCGCAAACACACGCAGACAACTACGGAGGACATGAAGAGCCTTGGTACTACAGGGGTTTAAGGCACCCTGTTATTAAGCTTATTAAGACCAGCTGCCTGCAATTACTGCAGGGTTCGAATCTCGCCAAGGCTCAAGGTTGACTCAGCCTTCCATCCTTTCTAAGGTAGGTGAAATGAGGACCCAGTTTGTGGGGGCAATAAGCTGACTTTGTATAAATATACAAAAGGATGAAGGCTATTGCTGAGCACATTGTAAGCCGCCCTGAGTCTTCGGAGAAGGGCGGCATATAAATCAAAAATTAAAAAAAAAAAAAAAAAAAAGAGCAGAGAGAGCCATTCAGACTCATTGCAAGCATACCCACACCATTCTGCAACTATCAACACTTGCAAGATCACGGACTACCTCCAGTTGTAAGTAATGGAACAAATAGTATTGGGAACTTGCCCAATGATTTCCCAAAACTGAGAATAGATGGTATTAATTTGCAGGAATGGTGTCAACAACTTCAGGTTGTTTTTCTAAAAGAGAACTTATTATTCTTTATAACTAACCCCCCCCCAAAAGACCTTGGACTCTAAAATTGGACTGCCTGCACCACAGAGCATTCTACCTATTAATATCTAGTATATCCCCTGCTATGTACCATAGTATTAAGCATAATTTGACTGTCTCAGAAATTATTCAATGCATGTTTAAATTGTTTCATAGTGAAAGTGTGGCAACTACTACAAGAATGTCTAAAGATTTCTTCTCAGCTAGGATAAAACCAGGGGTTACTATAAGTGAACATTTGATATCTCTAAACAAAATCAGAGCAGAGCTACATTTAAGGGGAGAGATAATTTCAGATCAAACAATGAAAAGTGTTATCATTAACTCATTAGACCCATCGTGGGATAACTATATATCACATTTAGACACAATTAATTTAGGATACTTATCCATAGAGAATTTATCAAATAAGCTAATAGCTGAAGATAATTCAAGAAGGAGTCGCTGTAATAATTACACAGAACACAGACAAAGTAAGAGAGTAGTATTTCAAGAAAAATATCGAGAATCAATTGAATGTCACAATTGTGGATCCAAGGAACATTGTAGAAGAGATTGTCCTAAATTCCTTAGAGAAAGGCAAAAACATGACTATAGAAGTAGATACCATAACAGACAATCATCCATTGATAGACATAGATATAGAAGTCCACCTAATTATAGAGAACATAGAGGGGGCAGGGATAATTCGAGAGATAGAAAGTCTGGATCACTAAATGGATTAAATAAACATAATACAACTAACATACAACATTCAGGAGACAATGATTGTCTCATTGATTCTGGGGCAACTAATCACACAACACATAACAAAAATATACTATCTTCATTTATAGAAGATAAATTTGTAATTAAGGTAGCCAATCAAGAAAAAGTCCAAGTTATTGGTAGAGGAAATGTAAACTTACCCGGTCTAGGAAAAATAGAGGGGGTATTATTAATACCAGAAATACCTCATAACATACTTAGTGCAATAAAACTAAGTAGAGATTCTGACATAAATATAGTATTCTCAAAAGGAAAAACAACACTAGAGAAAAACAAAACAAGCTTGGGTAGTGTGATTATCAAAGGAGGTCTACCATATTTGGTTATAAAAGAAAAATGGTTACACAATATTGATTCTAACATAGAAAATGAAGACAATAGCAATAGTGATAATGAGGAACATGAAACAATTCATAGCCACAAAGACACATCCAATAACAAAAAACCTACAATTGGAAAACCAATCCACGATGAATGTGCGCATATTTTACATAGAAAATTGGGACATGCTAGTTTTCCTGTAGTACAAAAAATGATTGAACATGCTGAAGGTGTTAAAATAAAAAATTGTAAAAACTATTTGGAATGCTCAGTATGTAAGTCCACAAAACTCAGAACTAGTCCCAGACCAAAAAAGGCAACAAGATCAACTAATCAAATTTTTGATTTGGTACATATGGATCTGGTTGGTCCATTAACACCATCAATCACATATAGAAAACGATACTTTCTGACTATTGTAGATGACTATAGTCGTTACGGATTTGTCTACACTTTAAAACACAAAGATGAAACATTTCAAAAATTTAAAGAGTTTTACAAACGTGTAGAAACACAACATAATATTAAAATAAAACAAATCATGACAGATAGGGGATCTGAATTCATGTCAAAAGAATTCTCCCAATGGCTAAAAGACAAAGGGATGCTACATTTCACGTCTAGCCCTTTCTCTGCATTTAAAAATGGAGTAGCAGAGAGAAAGAACTCGACACTACAAACCATGATTAGATGCACATTAGAAGATGCTGGCTTAGGAAAACAATTCTGGTCAGAAGCGTTACAATATTCCAATTATACACAAAATAGAACTTGGTCCAGCATTATAAACAAGACACCATACGAATTAATGTACAATAGAAAACCCAAAATAACACACATGCACATATTTGGAGTCACAGCGGATGTACACATACCAAAACAATTGAGGCGTAAAGGAGAGAACGTATCCAGAAGACTTAGATTCCTGGGATACGAAACAGGCACAAAAGGGTACAGATTTATTGATAATAACAACAAATTTATAATTTCTAGAACAGCTGTATTTCATGAACAGGCCAATTGATCTAGAATACATCTTAATGAAATATTCCCAACCACAAATTTAGACACTGAGCATCAAGATAAAATAGATAGAGAAGAACGCAATCACAACACACATAGAAACAAAAATAAAACATGGACAAATAGTCAACACAGAATAAAGACAGATTCATTAACAAAAAAAGAGGCAAGATACCTACACGATAACGATAGCAAACCAGAAAAAACAATCAGATGTAACAGAAATCAAGTGCCAAACAAATACAAAGATTATGTAATGTACATGGATAGTGAAGCATCAACACCAAACACATACGAGGAAGTATTAAAGCTCCCCACTGAAGAAAGAAAAAAATGGGAACTAGCCATGGCTAAGGAGATGGACAGTTTACGAGAATTAAATGTATTTACACCTACCCCTGCACCTAAGGATAAAACTATTATAGGCACCAGGTGGATATACAAAATTAAAAATCTGGAAGAAGGCAACACATTATATAAAGCTAGATTAGTTGCACAAGGTTATGCTCAAAAATATCCTGAGGATTACACAGACACATACTCTCCCACAGTAAGAACTGAGAGTGTCAAGACAGCCTTAGTTATAGCATCTGCACTTAACCTTGATGTATTTCACTATGACATACAGACTGCGTATCTACACGCAAAACTTGACAAAGAGATATATGTAAGAGCACCTCATAGTCAATACACAAACAAAAATGAAACTTGGTTATTGAATAAAAGTTTGTACGGATTAAAACAATCTGGCAAACGATGGTATGAATGTTTAGTCAAAGTACTCAAAACTATGAATTTCAATGCCACCACTGCAGACAACTGTTTCTTTGTAAAAAAGGAGAGTGATTCCTTAGAATTTGTGTTAATTTATGTGGATGATATTTTGTATATCGGTAAACATAAAGAAAAAAGAGATACATTTGTAACAAAACTAAATGAACATTTTTCTTTAAAATCATTGGGAAAGGTAAATAAATATCTTGGAGTTCAAATCAGTAAAACCAAAAAAGGATTTAAACTTTCTCAGAAAGATAAAATTATAGAACTCCTAAACAAGTGTAATTTGAATGATGCTAAGACTTGTGACACTCCTATGCAAACAGATTTCTTAAGAAACATAGATGAGTCATCCCCTGAATTTAAGGATAATACACTTTACAGATCAGTTATTGGTTCCCTTTTGTATATTTCTAATTGGACTAGACCTGATATTGCTTTGCCTCTCAATCTATTATCCAGGTATGTTAGCAAACCCTTAATGTACCATTGGGAAGCCGTCAAAAGAATATTAAGGTAATTAAAGCACAGCTTAGACTTCTGTTTACTACTGGAACCTAATAATGTCAAAGAGCCCGTCCTCACTTGTTACGCTGATGCGGATTGGGCAGGTGATACCATATGTAGAAAAAGCACATCAGGTTATATATTTTTTCTTAACGATTGTCCAGTTTACTGGTATACTGGAAAACAGGATTTAGTAGCTACATCAACAACCGAGGCTGAATATGTTTGTTTGTCTAAAGCCTCCAATAATCTTGTATGGTTTAATGATTTATTATCAAATATTTGGAAAAATCCTTCATTACCATTTATCATAAATGAAGATAACAAAGCTGCTATTGAGATATCTAGATCTGATGCTATTGGTCAAAGATCCAGACATATAGATATAAAATTCAAGCACGTGAGACAATTATCTCAAGATGGATTTATCAAAGCAGTTCACTGCGAAACATCAGAGCAAATAGCTGACATATTAACTAAGCCTTTGCCATCTAAACAACACAAATATTTAACTTCTAAATTACAAGTTTTGTATTGTTCTGAATCTGAATGTAATTATTGTTATATACCGAATCGGCATTTAGAGGGGGATTTGTCACAAGTAAATGCCTTATTCTCTTATAGGTGAATTGTATATACACGGGGTATTAGGGGTTAATTTATTCTTCCTCCCTTAATATATTCATATGTAACCACTCCCATCCTTTACTCTGCCTTGTTAATATAAAAGGAGCTGTATGCACCTCCTCTTTGCTTCTATCTACAATCATTCAGAGAATATAGAATGCCTACTGTAAATAAACAGTGTTATGTTTGAATACTTTATTCTTGAATCATTTATTGAG
This sequence comes from Pantherophis guttatus, assembly GCF_059756535.1. Lineage (NCBI taxonomy): Eukaryota > Metazoa > Chordata > Lepidosauria > Squamata > Colubridae > Pantherophis > Pantherophis guttatus. The sequence continues at coordinate 199,563,497 of NC_142064.1, read as the reverse complement.
TCAAATCCTTAAAATTACGCAACACTCTGTCTGCTGATGTATTCAGTCAGCTTTTCCATTTCTGCTTTTCTCAAACCTGGCAGGATTTTTAAAGAAGACTAACTGCATTACAAGAATAGTAATACTAAGGAGATTCTGCATATCTTGAATTGGCCAGCAGGGGGTGTGACAAGAGTGACATCCTGGGGAGGAGTTCTTTGTCTTTTCTCATATTCGTTTTTGGCCAATCATCTTGATGCTCTGATGTCCGGACTATACAATGCCTTACTGGGACCAATTGCCAAAGGAGAAGAGGAAGAATGGGATGCATCAACCAAATGCGACAAATGTGCCCATCAATATTTCCTGAACAATTCATTCACATAATGCATTGGGAGGTTAAAAGACAGAAGGTCTGAGCAGAACTGTCACTGAATGGGGGGGGGGAATGGGGGGGACCGCTTTTCTGTCAGAAGAAAGCCTGCTTTCCAGGACAGATATTCTATTTCTCTCATTTGTAAATGCAAACACACAGAATGACACAGAGCATATGGGGTGAGTATCCTTAAAAACCCACATACTGCTGGAAAATTACTGTGGGTAATTTCCAGTTTAATTTGCACCCATCACATCCCCAGTCAATCCTTAGATTATGGCAAACAGACACACCGCTCAATACTGCTAGAAAAAAAAAACAGCTTGTTGCTGGTTTATTTATTAAACACCTGCAGACATAAAACAGCTAATTGACAAACAGTATAAAAGGCAGGCAAAAACATGAGGAGAACACAAACAACAGGCAAGAATTTACATTGTCTATATATCTACAGCTATATATCAAAGAGGATTGTAACTGGGGGAGAGAGTGAGAGGGAGGGAGGGAGAGAGAGGGGGTAAGGGAGGGAGGGGGGAGGGAGGGAGAATAAGAATGATATTGGTTATTCCAGCCTTGACACTTCTGTGTACGTAACAGTAATAGAGGAAAATAGAAAATAGGACATCAGGAGATCCCTCCTCTATTCTGTACTAGTAAAGAAATAATCTGGTAGATTAAAAAGATTCATCAATGCATAGATCCAGTACATGTTTCTCTTTCTTTAGGTGTATTTGTTGAAACTTTGAATAAAGCAGGAGCTCTTATGAGAAGATCAATGGATGCTAACAAACATTCGTCATCTTTGAAGCAAAAAGGAGTTAAAGAACAGATTCATTTCTATTTAAATTGCAAAGAGGGAAGGATGGGGAAAGAGTATAAAGGTGAAAGTTTTCTTTCCTCTTAAATACAGAAGCTAATTTCACCAGTGGCAATCTATGTTAAAATCCATAAAATAGCAGATGCCTTTTTAGGTTCAGATATCAACAGTAAAGCAATAAGCAGGCAGAAAATATGCTGCAGATTAGCACTTGGGAGAGCAGCCAGGAAGGTCTTGGAAAAGATATTCAGATGCTTCAACCTTATATCTTCAAGGATCAGAAATGTGCAAACCATAGTATCCCATACATCAGAGGTGGGTTTCACATAATTTTACTACCGGTTTGCTGCACATCGAAAATGTGAGCATGTGTGGCTTGCACGCATGCGCATGGCTTAGAAAACATGGCTAAATAGGACGTCATAGTACAGGGGTGGGTGGGCAGGCCCACCTGCAGGTCGCCGCTACTGATTTGTCCGAACTGGCTGAATACCACCACTGCCATACATCTATGGAAGTAGAAGTTGGACTTTGAAAAAAAACAGAGGATTATTGATGCTTTTGAGTATTGGTGTTGGAGACGACTCATGAGAATACCATACATAGCAAACAAACCAATGTATCATTGAACAAATCAATCCAGAGTTCTCACTGGAGGCATACATGACCACACTAAAGTTATCTTTTTTTGGACACATTATGTGAAGACCAAGTTTTCTGGAAATGGCCCTAATGCTGAGAAAGGAAAGGAAAGAAAAGAGAGGAAGAAGGCAACTAGGAGCAACATGGATAGAGTCGGTTACAGTGATTGTGGATGTATCACTGGAAGCCCTGAAATATTGGCTGTGGACAGATCACTGCGGACAACTTCTATCTATGTATTCACTTCATGTTGAAGCCAACATATGTTAGGTCTTTGTGAGAAAGATGGAGTGATGCATAAAACCATGTGCCTTTTAAGCAATGGTAAAATAATGCATCCAGGTTTATATTTTTTTAAAAAATGGTTAAATATAAAATTCTTCAAAAGAGGAGAATTGGATTGCCTGATTTAGAATTGTATTTTGTAGCCTGCTATTTGATTTGGATGAAAAAGTGGCTGCTGTTAAAAGATAAAAGAACATTAAAATTAGAAGAGCATAACCTGATGTTTGGATGGCATGGGGCTTAACTAATAAGGTTAAGGTTAACATTGTTATTGAGCAAAATATATTAAAGACCAATATACAGCTGAAACCAGGGCTTTTCTTACTTGGACTTATGGAAAACCAATTAGAAAAGGCCTATGGAAGACTGGTTTTATATGATAACTGCCTCAAAACTATTATATGGAAAATGCTGAAATGTCCATTATGGAAGATGATTAAATTTGCAAAAATGGCAAGTTGACCTGTTTGATCAGGAAAAAGAGAACAAGTATTTTTATTACAGACTGGAAATCTGTTATGTATATTTTGCTTAAAAAGGGGGGGGGGATGAATTGACAATTTATGGATTTACTGATGAACAAGGTTGAATATGGGAAGAAGTGAATTTTGATGTAACTTCAGTGAAGGAGGAAAGAGAATAATTTGTCTAACTGCCGTAAAGAAAATCAGAAGTTACTTTTTTATATATCTTCTTTCATTTACTTTTTTTTTTTTGCTTTATATTATTTCATGTTTATCTTTTAACCCTGTGAAAATTTCTAATACAAATTATTAAAAATGCCATATATGTGTGGGAAAGAATTCTTATTGTATACTTTTTGATTCAGAAAAAGTGCATGATAAAGGGAATAGCTTGAGTGATGGAATCCTTTGTGCAAATGTGGACTGGAATTTTGGTTGCTCAATGCAGGAAGAGTGGCATATAATAGAAGTAACACACATGAGAATCAAATGCTTAGCAAAAGGTTTAACATTGGGCAGTGAGTAACAGATGTATGATTTTCTCATTACTTAATGTAATTATGAATACATATGGAATATTTCTGTTGACATTAGAAGTGGATTGGTTTGAGAAAAACAAGATTATGATATAGATATTTACTATCAGTAAGGATTGTTAGGATTATCTCTTATTAAGACAAAGGCATGTGACAATTCAAAGTCCTATATCTTAATAACTTAGATTTACAATAACTTTATTGTCACTTTGAATGTACACTAATCGTCATACATTAAAATGAAATTTCATTGCATATGGCTCTCCTCCTCCAATACACACTTCATAGACATGATAGATAGATAAATAGATAGACAGACAGACAGACAGACAGTCAGATAGATAAACAAACAAATAATTATGCATATACCCACATATATTATATGACACGGAGAAACAATGCAGTTTAGTTCGTTTGTATACATGTATATGGTGAGAAAAATGAATCTTGTGAGTTTACCAGACAGATGGCATAGGGATCAAAGCTGTTACAGAATCTGGTAGTCCTGCGAGGAATACTTCAAAACCTCCTCCCAGAGGAGAAGCTCTAAGCACATAGCGCTTATAAATAGTATCCTGAAAAACAGGAAGCGAGCTTCCTATGATCTTCTCGGCTGTCCTTACCACTCTCTGAATGGACTTTCTCTCTGAGGCACTGCAGTCACCAAATCAAACAGTGATGTAGTTTGTTAAAATGCTCTCAATCGCGCCTCTGTAAAAAGTGGCCAGGATAGAAGGAGAAAGATGTGTTCTCCTCCCCAATGCAGGAAAGGCAGATGCTGGTTTGCACACTTCACTAAGGATGACATGTGGAGAGACCAGTTCAGATTGTTAGTTATCAGCATCCCCAGATACTTAATACTGTTGACCACCTCTACAGCTGCATCCTTGATACTCAGTGCAGTATGACTATGCCGGCTCTTTCTAAAATCTACAATGATCTCTTTTGTTATTAACACTTAGAACCAGGTTACTTTTATTGCACCAGTCCACTAGAGCCTTCACCTCTTCCCTATAAGCATCTTTATTGTCCTCCCAGATAACACCCACACTGACATGTCATCCACATACTTCACAATATGATTTGTAGCAGATTTAGCACAGTAGTCGTAGGTCATCAAGGGGAAAAGTAGTGGACTCAGGACCCAGCCCTGTGGGGAACCCTTACTCAAGGAGATGTAGTTGGAAACTTTTCTTCCACCTCACACAAACTGGGATCTATCAATAAGGAAATCCAGTAATAGTATTGGTACATACTGTATGTTAGAAGAACAGGAGTATTCATTTTGATCTTTAGAATCACATTTGCTTATGGAGAGCCTAGAATGGCAATAAACTACACAAATAAAGGGAAAAAAATAGAATCTTCAGAAAAAGTCATTAACCTTTGTCCAGATTTGCTGAGCTTGTGAAAATGCTTCAGTGTTTTTTTGTCTTAGTTCTTTTCTCAGTTTTTGAGCTAAGTAAATTTTAAAATGAAGTGCAAATTATACAAACATGATCATTGGGTGAAAAATCTATGCATGCATAAATCAATAACTATGATTAACTTAAAGCTGACTCTTTCCTGTACAGCTACAGAAAGCCAATTTTTGTATTTTTACAGTCAAATCTATCATTTTTCAGGGCAAGAGTCATTTTTAATAATGAAAAATAAATGTTCCGTTATTTAAAACAAAGAGAATCTGGGGACATAGAAGCTGAATCTATAACTTAATCTGGGTTTGGAAATTGATATAATTTAGAATGACTGATACAATGACCCACAAAAGCACCTCCTATAGTAAAGCCATTTAGAACAGAGGCACATAAAGCAGGATTATTTACTTGAATTCCTCCACAGATTTTGATCATTGAAGTAGTTCATCATTGCAGAACAATCTTTAGGCTAGTTTTTATCTGGCTCAATAGCTGTTGACACAAGAAACTATTCAAACACACCATCCTCCTCCTACGCACCAAGGTGGCACACCTCATGAGGGATTAAACGTGCAGTGCATTGCTGTTTTTTCTTGAATAGCTGAATTAGTACAATGGCTGCTGCTATTTTACAGAGGTCAGAGGCTGAGGCAGAAATGTCTTTGCTCCAAATATCGGGGGGAGGGGGGAATCCCATACATTACAGAGGTTTGTGCATCACTTCACCATATAGGCACTGAAATTCAAATACATTTAATACATTTGCTATTCCAGCTCTGTAATATTCAAATCCTAATTGGTGGATTTTGAGGCTGCCAGATTCCAAACAGACTCTGTGCTGCTTATAAACTTTAAAATTGAAACATAGCATGGCATAACATAAAACATAATGTATGTATCACAAGGGGAATGCTGTTTTACAAGGCAGGCTCCCTTCCTCAATCCACAAGATGACCATATTTAATTGAAGGGGACACAGAACACACTCACTCTGCCCAATAGCAATAGTACATAGACTTATATACCACTTCATAGTGCTTTACAACAGTTTCAAAGAGGTTTACAATGTCAGTATATTTCCCCATATATAATCTGGGCCCTCATTTTACCACCCTTGAAAGGATAGAGGCTGAATCAATCTTGACTCTGTCAGGATCAAGCTCCCAGAAGTTGGCAGAGTTAGCCTGCAGTATTCCATTCTAACCACTGGGCTTCTCATATTAGGCAGAAACTTTTAGAGATGGATGCTGCCTCAAATAATCAGGCTGTCAGGTTTCAATGTCATCTCAAATAAATTGCACTCCCAAACAATTAATCTTTGCTGAAATATTCCGTTTATTGAGTTCGACAGATCTGGCCCCAACTTCGTCATAGCCGATACTAACCCTCTGACCCCCAAACCCTTCCCTTTCCATTCCCCAATTCTCATCTTCTCATTGGCCATCTTCCAAGTCAGTCTCCCCAGCTTCTGACCTCACCCCACAAGAATGTTCCCCCCTCCCATCCCATCTCCTAGGGGATATTATCTACAGAGAAAATAAGTAGGTGAAAAGTCAAGCCTCATCTTTTTATGGCAGCATCAGAATGCTGACACAGGCCCTATGCCCTACAAGTCTTTATAGGTAATGGCCAAGATCTTTATTTGTACCAAAAAGCTGACTAATAATCAAGGAAGTTTGGAAAGCAAAGATAATACCTGCTTATGGTATCCCCAGATGACCTTCACCATCTTCTTTCTCTTTCTGCAGCTTTACCCTAGTCATTAAATGAGGACCACCTGTACTGACAATACCAGACACTGATCTCAGCAGTTTCACATAAATGTTAAAGAGGAGGGGTGTCAGTGTCAGCTGTTCAGAACATTACAAATGAGGTGCTATAGGCACAATCTTTACTCTCCTATTAACATTAACAGGAACCTATTGCTGAAGGAGGAGAGGAACCTCCGCAACAGAATGCCCCCCCTCCCAAATTCCCAATTCCTGCAGCTGATCCACTGGGATACCATGGTCAATGGTATCAGAAGATCAAAGAGCATGAGGATGGACCTTCCTTATCCTGGCTTTCTCAGAGATTATTTAATCTCTGAGAAAGAGATTAAATAATTAATCAGCAATTATTTCCAAGCATAACCAGTACTGTCTCAATACTGTACCCTCACCTGAAACTCACCTGGAATAGTTGCAGAAAAATTATTTCTTCCAGGTCCTTGTGTAACAACAACCTTCCCCATAAAGGGAAGATTGGAGACTACCTGATCTAGCAAAGGCTACTGGAGAAGATGATGCACCATTGCATCTTTCAAGGCCAGAGGGATCACCCTATTCCTGAAAGATCATCTCTCATGTCACCTTAAGAAGCTGTGGTGACTGGTTCTAACATACCAGAGGCCAAACCCACAATTCAGAGGTTCTTGTCCAGTCTCAAGAGTTACAAATTCAGTCCTCATAACATCACAAGACTGTCCTCAAGCATCTTATTTGGCATTTCTGCCCAGGCAGAGTCCAACTCTAAGATGATCTGAGCAATTTTATCTGTCAGATAGCATGAATACTTACTGTGGTATGTCCTTTGGATATTTCTGGAACCCTCCTTCCCACAGCAAAGAGTGGCTCACCCTTAACATGGCAGTCAGGTAATTATAGACAGATGCTGTAAGATTGGTGAAATAATGATGCTTTGCTGCTCTTACAATGTACAATGTTACAAGATCCAGTATGGCTCTTACTCATGTTGGGTCCAGTTTGCACTTTGTCTTCCTCCAATGAAATTCCAATAATCTCTTCCCAGAACTCTTCAAAGAACCAAGGTGAAAAGAATTTAGGAAGGATAGTTGCATAGACAGAGGTGCATAGGACCAATCTAGTATGAGGTTGTAGTTGCTTTCCTATTCTAGGGTTCTGAGATCCTCAGGTAAAGCCCCATTTCCCTAGCAGAGTGCATAAGTCACTTAGGATGGGCTGCTCAAACAGATTTCCCCATTGGAATGAGTGGCACCGTTGAGCTACAAGGCAATTAGACAATGATCTGTCTGTTGCAACACAGTGATAGTAAGTGAGTTAGGGGGAAAATGAACTCCCTATGGCATATTAGCAAAGGGTGGGACAAGACATCTACCAGCTTACTGATTTTAAAGAACTAGATAATGTGTACAGCAATGAATTGACCAAAAATGTATATAATTTCTGATCACGAATGATGGCAGCAACTGTGCAACCTGGATTAATTTTTAAAAAGTTATACTGAAGCAGACCCAGCTAGTCCTTAAAAAGGAGACTATTAGGAAACTGTAGGTCAATAAAACTGGTGCATAATTGGAATGAGCAGATGACAAAACACTTCTGTATTATAATAAAATGAAATCTACATGGATGTATCCATACAGTCATCAAGAATCAAGCTTCACTTGAGGGAGTCTTTACTTTTTACAGTAGGGCTGCTACACTTAACTCTGAATCCAAGAATTGTCTTTGATTGACTTTTAACATTGGTTCCTCTGAATGCCTGGGAAAGGTGCAAGAACAGTAGGGGTAATTAAATGAATAAATTAATTTAATTGAGTTAATTAATTAAATCCCACCCACTAGGGAAGTAAACAGATTGCAAAGCTTTATGAAGGTGTTAGACTGCAGTGCCTTATATATTTACATGGGGAATAAGTAAATAGGTCTTGCTTCTGAATAAACACGTATAACACTTAAATGATAGCCAAGGGTACAGATTTGATTTAGGTATTTAATAGAATCATTGAAGCATAGGAGTTAGGTCATTTAGACCATCAGGTGCAGCCCCTGCTCAGTGCAGGTATCCAACGGAGGCCTTGCTAGTTTCTGCTTCGCTTAAATTATTCCAGGATAAGAACGCCACTAGCTCGCTTGATAATTAAGTTAATTATTGGGAGGGGGCTTTTTACCCTTTAACATGAAATTGGAATGTCATTTCCTATAACGTGCGTCCATTCTGCAGTGATGAAATACTAGGTTTATCCTCTTCTGAATGACATATTTTTCACATATTTGAAAAGTGCCATCATATTTCTATTAGTCTTCTTTTCTTAGGGCTAAACATTTCTAGTTCCTTCAATCTTTCTTTATAGGACTTAGTTTCGAGACTAAAAGTGCACTTCTTTCTTTTTTTAAAAGCTGCATCACATGGTTGGCTCATATTTGGTTTGCAATCAATTACTATTTCAAGATCTTTTTCACAAATACAGTGTTAAACTAGAGATCTAGATATAATTCTAAATTTAATTTCTGTTTCTTGTTGAAGAACTTTGCGGTTTGTCTCTGTTATGTTTTATTTTCAATTTTTACCTAATCAACTTAGACTCTGTCTTCTAGGGCAGGAGGGCTAACCTTTTTGCCATCGCATGCCAGGAGAAGGGGGGCGGGGGAGGTGTGGGCACGTACCCACATGCATGTGCGCGGAAACCCCCCCCACACGCTTCTGGCACATGATGGCCTGGTATGCTCGTTTTTCTTTCTTACCTGGTTCCAGATCCTCTCTATTTATCTGGGAAGGGCGAAAACAGCCTTTCTCACTCTCTCGGAGGCTCTCCAAAGGCTTGAAACGGCCCAACTCCCAGTGGGACAGGAAGTGACTTTTTTTGCTGTCCCCAGCCTCCAGAGCCTCTCTAGGAGTCTCTAGGATAAGGTGACCAGACGTCCCGCTTTTGGCGGGACAGTCCCGCTTTTGAGCAATTTGTCCCGCGTCCCGCGGCGTTTTAAAAAAGTCCCGATTTTTCATTCTGCTCCTGACTCCCGGCTGCCTCCTGAATCTCCGCTGATGGCTAGAGGGAAAAAAAAGTCTTTAAACTCTTGCCGCGGGGCTTCAAAGGGCCGACCTACAGCTGATCAGTGTTAAAAAAAAAATGAATAGACCCATGTCTGCAAAAATAGAAAAAACAGCCCCTGTTAACAGCTTCCGCTAGGTTAATTAGCTGCAAAAAGCTGCAAAAAGTTCCTGGAGCAGATTTCCCCCCCCTAGCTATACTGAAAACAAAGGCGAAAGCGAAACTAAACCTGCAAGGTGACAAAATGAGGCAGAGAGAGATTTCTTTCTTTTTCTTTTTCTTTTTCCTCACCAAAAAAGGTAGGTACAAAACTGCAAACAATGGGAAATTTTGGGCAAAAGAGGAGAGTTCAAGATTTTAAAACACAAAAGAAAAAAAGCTCTATTTAACTAGGGAATTGTAATAATTGAGATAATATTAATAATTGTATATTGTGTTGAAAGCAGAAATGGTTAAGTTGTGGTTTGGAGGAATATATGGGGGAAATTATTTGGTTTATTATTATTGGTAAATATAATTAATTGATTTGTAAGAAATTGGATTGCATGGAAATAATTGGAATATTCATGTTCATATTGATTAATATACAAAAAAGATAGTTATATAACTAATTGATTTATATTAAAATGTTGAATTTGTATTAAACAACTGTATTACATTATTAACCAATGTGAGGATGGATATAAAAATAGATGACAATGGGAAGGGGTATAATATAGAATAGAAGGGAAAAATTGAATTTGATTAAGATTAGAGATGAGGATGAAGGGTAATATTGTTTTTTTAAAAAAATAGATGAGGAATAAATATGGCAAAAAGGAAATATAGAAATTGTAAATTTAATTGAAATGACTAAACGCTGTTTAAATTTGTGAACCAGCCAAATATTCTGTTCAAAGAAAATACATTGTATGTTTGTATGTGTGTTTCTAATTATTGCTATTTATTCATATTTGTTCTCTTTTATTCTTTAAAGTTTAACAATTCATTCTTAATCTTAATATCTTTATATTTGCTTGGGGTTGGCTTTCTTCCCTTTCATCTTTTTTATTGTACAGCAATCTTTCTCCTCAAACCTACCACCACTCTCTTTTCTTTCCTTCTTACTTTCTCTTCCCCCCACCCTCTTTTTCTCCTCCCTACTTCCTCTTCCTTTCTCCTTCTCCTCCTCTCTTCCTCCCTCTCTTACCCTCACTCCTACTCTAATTTCCATTCCTTCATCCCTCTCTATTGCTGTATCCTTTAATGCATATGGACTACTCAGAGGGCTGAAAAAGTTATTTTTGACTGGTCCTCACACTTTTGACCAGTCCTTGAACTTATGACCATCCTCACATTTTACATTTTTGCCCTATCTTGTCACCATGTTGAAGAGAAGCAGTTGTGAAATGAGTGACATAGTTGTTAAGAATGCTGCATGGGCATAAATGTGAGGATGGTCATAAGTGTGAGGACCAGTCAAAAGTGCCAGGACCTGTCAGAAATGACTTTTTTCAGCCCTCTGGTTAATCCTTTTGTGCATATGGACTACCAGAGGGCTGAAAAAGTTATTTTAACTGGTCCTCACACTTTTGACCAGTCCTCGAACTTACGACTGTCCTCACATTTTACATTTTTGCCCTATCTTGTCACCATGTTGAAGAGAAGCAGTTGTGAAATGAGTGACATGGTTGTTAAGAATACTGCACGGGCATAAATGTGAGGATGGTCATAAGTGTGAGGACCAGTCAAAAGTGTGAGGACCTGTCAGAAATGACTTTTCAGCCCTCTGAGTAGTCCCTATACACATAGCCATGGCCACCCGGTCACATGACCAGCTAGCCACGCCCACCCAGTCACATGGCCTCCAAGCCACGCCCACACAATAAGTCACGCCCACAATGGTGTCCTTCTTACCAATGTTAAAATCTGTTCACCTTACCCTATACACATAGCCATGGCCACCCGGCCACATGACCAGCTAGCCACGCCCACCCAGTCACATGACCAGATAGCCACGCCCACCCAGTCACATGACCAGATAGCCACGCCCACAAAATAAGCCACGCCCACAATGTCCCTCTTTACCAATAAAATCTGACCCTCTTTACCAATAAAATCTGGTCACCTTACTCTAGGAGCCTCTCTAGGAGTCTCTGGAGGCTGGGGACAGTAAAAAATGTCACTTCCTGTTCCACCGGGAGTCGGGAAATGGGCCCTTTCAGCCTCCGTAGGGCCTCCAAGGGAGTGGGAAAGGCTGTTTTTGCCCTTTCCAGATAAATAGAGAGGATCTGGAGCCAGGTAAGAAAGAAAAATGGGCCTTCCCCACCCCCCCCAGCCTGTTTCCCTACTTCTGGTGGGCCCAGAAGGCCCGAAAATCAGCTGGCCGGTGCGCACATGGGCCCCAGAGCTGAGCTGACGTGCCCACTAATATGGCTCCGCATGCCACCTGTGGCATGTGTGCCATAAGTTCGCCATCATGGTTCAAGGGTATTAACTATTTGTTAAGTTAATACTCTACAAGATAGGATATTAACACTATCTGTTAGATTAATACCCTAGAATAGGTGTATCAAGCTCGCAGCCCACAGGCCAGATGCATCACGCACTGGCCACGCCCATCCCCATTTTAAGTGAAGGGGAGAAAGTTGTGATGTGTCATGTGACGACAACGTGAAAGCACAAGTTTGACACCCCTGCCCTAGAAGATAGGGAATACTATCAGTTAAATGCTTCCTGCTTTCTTCATCTAATTTAGTAATTAAAATGATGTCATTTCAGATGGTTGAGGAACCATTACTATTGGAACTATTGGTAAGTTTTGAAGCCTTCTAATTATTTATCTACTTATCATACTGTCCACCCAACACCTAACTAGTTTGTTAATGTAATGGGTTACTTTTAAAAAGCTTTCCCTGGCATCAAGATATACTGTGTATTATGTGGTCTGATTAACCAATCCTCTCCCCCTGCCCCCCATGACCATGAGATATGTTAATCTGGAAAAACTTGTTCTTAACAAATTTGTGCTGTCTTCTAGAAATTGTTATAATATAATTAATATAATTAGTATAGTGTATATAGTATGGTATAGTATACATAACAATACAATACTTCATAATATCCATTATGTACTTGCATAGTTTATTAGTGGATTTATTTGAAAAATCAATAGCAAAAATAAAAATTAAATTAATTTCCATCTTGACCACTTTCATATACAATAGAAACACCAGTACGGAAAAGTTGTTAAAAAAAAAAGTATGGAAAAGAGATCCTTGTAGTGGGTGGGACAGGGATACGGCATGAACAAGGCCATTTCTGCTATATGGATAAAATCATGGGAAGACTGGATGTCTTCTTTACTTTTTTAAACTGTGTTGAACCCATTTTAAGACATACTGTATATTACATTTCTGGCATATTTCCTACTTTCAAATACTAGGAGATCATACTGGTTGTCTTTGCCAATTCCAGTTGGAACGACAACTGTGTTCACTATAAAAACATTTCCAGTGCTTCATGTTGGAGCTGGAATAAGTGCTAGGTAATGAGAAAGTATAAGAAATCTAGTACCATTCAGTTGTTTACTACAGTATTTCAGTTGTGTGTCCAACCTTTTGGCTTACTTGGGCATCATTGAATGAAGAGGAATTGTCTCGGGCCACATATAAGATATACAACATAGTTAATATATAGAAATCACATAATAATATTAAAATATTCCTATCTTGTGGGCTGCATTACTAGCTGTCCAGGACCACACATGGCCCATGGGCCACAGGTTAGACCCACCTGTTTTACACTGATGGCTATGATAGATGGGGCTTTATGGGAGGTTTCATTCAAAATATTTAGAAGGCTTCAAATTGCATACTGCTGGATAAGGAACTTATTCTTTAAATTGAAAACATAAACATGAAAGTCTCAGAGATACAAAGAAGTTTCTATGGTACACTTCCAAAACACAAATAATAAGCAAAAGAGTTTAATTTAAAACCAGACCAATGAAAGGGGGGGGGGGAATCCCAGTAATGACATCACATTTTTAAAAATTCCTCAATGAGAACTCTGTTTTAATCTGATTCCAGAAGGCCATCACTGTCAGGACATGTCCAAGTTCCATATCATATTCTACAATATGGAAGCCATAATACAGAGGAGTGGAGGTTTATGGGTTTTTATCAGGGGTGAAATCCAGCAGGTCCTGATAGGTTCTGGAGAACCGGTAGCGGAAATTTTGAGTAGTTCGGAGAACCGGCAAATACCACTGCTAGCTGGCCCCAGAGTGGGGTGGGAATGGGAATTTTGCAATCTCCTTCCCCTGCCATGCCCACCAAGCCACGCCCACAGAACAAGTAGTAAAAAATTTGGGATTTCACCACTGGTTTTTATGTTGTGGGTTTTTAATTTTATAACCCACCCAGAGTGGGTTGTGAAAATAAAAATAATGGAGAAACACTTTTTTCTTATGGAGATCTTGGTGATCTCTGAGTTGGATTGTTTGCTTGCAGACATTTTATTACTAGTAAACATCTAGTAAACATCTTGTGGTTTACTCCCCAAACAACCCAGCTCAGAGAGCACCAAGGGCTGCACCGTTTAGCTTTGAGCTACATTTATTCTCTTCTATTGGAAATATATTTTCCTGGTTTCAGCTGCCTAACTGCATGGAACTCAGAAAACATGGACATTTTCCCCCAAGGATATTTATATTGAACTGGTTGGTTCTCATCGGAGGGGATAGCCCTGAAAGCATTTCTGCATCAAAAATACTGGAGTAAGATTTGGGTGAAATTCCTTGCAGTCATAAACATTATTAGGTGACTTCAATTCAATATTATAATATCTATAAAGTGAGGCTGGGAAGAGCTAAGTATAAAACTCCTTTTAAAAAAGAGTTAAATGAACTGCTACCACATCTCAGTTTCGAGAAATAAATTGTTTTGTGCATTTACCCTTTTTATAATTAACTAGACATGGTTCTTGGCTTTGTCTAACTTCTTTGCAATGCTTTCTCTCCAGCGACCAACTGGCATGATTGCCTGTCGGCTTTCATTACTGAAAGAAAGATGTGTAGGAGACTTTCTTTCTACCAGCCTTGCACAGATGAGGAATAATTCAGCTTGCTGTTCAGACTGGATTTTTATGTTGATCAATTTAACCATATAGCTTTTTAGTCACAGGGCAAGCTAAGAGAAAGAAGGAACTGCTCACTTAATGGGAAGAAGTAGATATAGAACTCAATGGGAAGAAACAGCTTCCTAAACATAGATGAAGCAGTTCTTGATTTTGGGTTGGATCTACCTCTTGGACTTTAGCTCATGGCCTCTGGGATAATAGCCTACATTCTGAGTCTGACTCATTTGCTGTGTTTCCTGGAACTTCATACATTCGTAGAAATATCTGGTGTTCAGAAATTGATGCTCTGTGTTTTCCAGGGCACACAGGCTAAAAGACTAAAATGCCTGCTCCACAAACTATTTTAAAATAAGAGCTAGCTTCTTTAGACTAACAATGAGTTAACTGACTCATCTGCCACCATTGTCCGCATTCTGCAGACTGCTGGCTAATTCATTCCTTCACTTGAGGCAGTAAAATGTAATTTTAAATGTTGTTATTGCAGATGCCATCTTTAACCTATATCACGGGAGGCCAGAGGTGGGTTTCAGCAGGTTCTGACCAGTTCTGGAGAACCGGTAGCAGAAATTTTGAGTAGTTTGGAGAACCGGTAAATACTACCTCTGACTGGCCCCACCCCCATCTATTCTCTGCCTCCTGAGTCCCAGCTGATTGGGAGGAAATGGGGATTTTGCAGTAACTTTCCCCTGGAGTGGGGAGGGAATGGAGATTTTACAGCATTTACTTCCCCTGCCACGCGCACCAAGTCATGCCCACCAAGCCATGCCACACCCACCAAGCCATGCCCACAGAACCGGTAGTAAAAAAAATTGTATCCCATCATTGGAGAGGCAAAAGGTAATAGAGTAATCAGGAGGTGATATCAACATAAAGGAAGTAGCTGACAGTGGTGGAATATGTGAATGCAGAAATGAAAGGACTCTGTTTTCATTGTATTAATAACAGCCAAATCATTTGCTGGGGGTGGAAAGGCTGGTTTACTGATTGTGTTTTTCCTTTCATTTAGAGAAGTCATACCATTTTGACTCTGATGTTGAAAGAAGAGTTCTTTTGCCCTTCTTTACTAAGGCTAAGAAGGATGGCCCTCTAGCTTTCTCTCTGAGCAAAAGGATTGAAATACAGCTCAGGCTTTAAATTCATTTTATTAATGAAAATGGAGCAGTTTTGATAGATAATGTTTATGTGCGTGAGGAAATTGCATATGTGCATCGGGAAGAGGTTGGATGAATTTGAAAAATGTTTTTATACATGTTAAGTAATTTCCTGTATATTACTACTATGTGCGCAAAGTCAAAACAATTGTCTTCCCTTATCTTATAATTCACAGCTGCTTCATACATCAACACAAAAATTGTTTTCTATCTGTCTGCCTCTCTTTCTGTCCCATCTTTCTTTCTGTCCTATCTTTGTGTTCTATCTTTATTCTGTCCATCTATTCTATCTTCTACTAATGAAGTGGGTTTTCGTTCATTAATTATTTGGCTTCCTGTTGCTAATACTGAGAAAAAGGCAGGCATGCTTTTGTTTATTTCAAATTATATTTGGAACATATGTTCAAGAACAGAACAATGTGTCATATAATTTTATGTCTTTCATCTGAAAAAGCACACAAAAATAAAACACAAAATAATGAGATCCATTTGTTTCATTAGTTTTAGTCATAGAAGTAATAGGAATTCGAGGAGAAGTTCCAAATGAAATCCATTCCTTTCTGTTAATTTGTCATTGATTTTTCATTTGCTTCAATGGGAGCCCAGGAGAAATAGCATATATTTACAGAAAAGTTACAGGGTTGGTAGAAGGATGAGAATTTGGCCTGAATCAGTACGTCTTTTAAAAATGCCTTTAGATTAATTACCCTTTTCCTGACCAGAAATTCAGAAGATATAAACCTTTATAAGGGCGTCATGCAACTACCACACTGAAGTTACAGGCCACAAAAGAAGTGTCCAAGTCTCCCATTGATTTAAATGGAAACCATCATGAATGAGGATATTAAAAAAAAAGATTGGTTTGGGAAACTGATCCTTACCTCCAATAGCATCAAACGAATCATGAAAGAAATACTATAGTATAGAATAATAATAGAAATAAATGGAGTATCTCATAGCCTCATGTATGGGTGTTTTTATTTGTATCAATTAAGTGTTTTATGCTGGGAAATCGGCATGTTTTTGCCTCCCTGAAGAGAAGAATTCTCAAATAAGGCACAATAATACCAACTACATTGCATAAATATGATTTACAGACTATTCTTAAGTTCTGCCACGACTTCAAAGCCTCTTTTGGCTATTGCTAATATGCTGAGCTTGTCGATCAAAAGGTTGGAAGTTCAGTCATTCGAATCCCTAGCGCCGCGTAACTGGGTAAGCTCCCGTTATTTGTCCCAGCTTCTGCCAACCTAGCAGTTCAAAAGCACGTTAAAAAAATGCAAGTAGAAAAATAGGAACCACCTTTGGTGGGAAGGTAACAGCATTCCATGCGCCTTTGGCATTTAGTCATGCCGGCCACATAACCACAGAGATGTCTTTGGACAGCACTGGCTCTTCAGCTTTGTAACAGAGATGAGCACCGCCCCCTTGAGTCGGAAACGACTAGCACATATGTGCGAGAAGAACCTTTAGCTTTACTTTAAGGATATAATGAGTAGAACAAGGTGAAGCAATAAAGTTCTTTGTTCTTGGAAGTGAAAAGACTGTGCTGCTAGTTTTGAAAGAAGTTTCAGTCAAGTCTTCAAAACAAGCACCCTCTTCAAGATAGAGAATACTTCAGCGGTCATCTGGCCCAAACCCCTGCTTATGATCTACATAGATATTATGGCCAGATGGATATCCAGCCTCTATCTGAAGGTTTCCATTGAAGGGGAACATCCATCAGGCTCTGATTCTCCTAGCTGACAGCTCATACCGTCAGTTTCTCCTGCACTCTAGCCTGCATGGATTTTGTTTCAGCTCTTTGATTTATTCCTGTAACACCAAGAAAAGACCGCTCAATCTTTTGTAGGATAAACCTTTAGATATCTGACTTCTTTTAACATGGAGCCCAGGACTCGATTTCTCGGTAGCCCTCATCTTGGTAGCCCTCCACTTCAGTTTGCTAATATCCTTTTTAGATTCCTCAGTACCCCAAAAAATGAATACATTGCAAATAAGGCCTGACCATGGAAGAAGTAAGGTGGAACAATAATGTCTTGCCATTGGTTCTATGTTCCTGTTAATATTGTTCACAATTTTTGAATAATGTTCCCTGTAAAGACTTCCGTATACTACATTGTTATTTGAATTCACCAAGTTCACAGTAGGCAACTGGTCAGAAAATATGTTTTAAATCACATATGGAGAATTTCTGGCCACATTTCTTAACACCTTTCCAGGAATGATAATATACCAACTGAGAAACTGAGAAAAGTCCTTTCTGACTTTTTGAAGAAAAAAAAACCTTATTCAATCACTTCAGCTCATAGACGTTCTTAATTGAGACTGATAGGGCACTTGATAGCTACTGAAACTGTAATTTCAGGCTGCTTGCAAGTATTAGCCAGTGTGAACCAGAAAATATTTAGTTCATATTTTCAATTCTAGATGATAAAAAAAACTGCTCTCTGAGATAGATAATAAAATGAAGAATGCCTTTGAGTCCATCATCCCTTAAACAAGCAATATCTATAAGCTTAAACTGATTTACAGAAGGTTTTATTGTTCCAAGATCATTTGGAAGAAACTATTCTCTCTTTTTTTTATTTCTTTTATTAATATAGATAAAAAGAGCAACATCAAAATCCATATAAACAGTGTGTTGTCTGGTTACAATTATTTTAAGTAACATTCATCATAGTAACAATAATCTCATTCTCCAATAGTAATCTTATAATAACAGTGCTTTTCCCTCATAATATTAATACATATTAATTATTAATAAAATATTAATACATATTAATATCAAAATTAATCAAAATTAATAAGTTAAGTAAACAACCCTAATAATAAAAATAATCTTCTATTATAATTTTCGAAGTTCTAACTCCTGTTTCTTTCATCCAAACATCAATAGAACAGATCCCATACCTCAAAATATTCAGTGTCTTCCTTTTTTTTTAATTTCAAAGGTTAGTTTATTCATTTCTGCACATTCTAAAATGATTTATTATTATCTTTTTGGAAGGAACTATTCTCAAAGAAACAAAATATAAGAATGCCCGAAGTATGGATATGCTGATAAAAGATAAATGCAAAGTGGAGAACTTGGTCTTTTGAAGATAAGAACTTGAAAATTATTGGAACAATGTGAAAGATAGCATGGTGATTTTAACAGTGGACTAGAACTGGAGATATCTAGTTTCCCATTGCCTTTTGGTTATGAAACTCACAGTGTGATGATTGGCTATTTTTGCCTCTCACCCTAACCTAATTCATGTTTATTGTGAAAGCAAAAAGAGAAAAAAACTATAAAGCAACCAAGAGATTCTAGCAGTATACAGTAGTAAATAGATTAAATAAACTCTAAATAGAAATGAACTGACAAAAAGACAAGAGTACGTAAAACTGAAATAAATAATAAATTCTCCCAGTAGTATAACATAAAATAATTGTAAATGTTGGGTTTGACTTAGTAATATCTAGGTCTCGCCATGCTTCATTCTGAGTGAGAGTGTAAAGTAAGCAGAGGCTATGACATAACTTCTGGAACACAGCCTGCTTAAAATGGCAGGCAGAAGATTTCTTAAATAATATTTGTGAAAAATGGATTCCAGAAAATGATAGGTAATTTTCCCCATCAAAACAGCAACCACAAATGAAATCATTGTGCACAAGATATATGCTGGGCAGTTTAAATAGCATTTTTTTTTTAATGGAGCAAAAAGATGCCAAATATTATTTTAGGAATAAGTAAATATGGAAAACATGGACAGGAATGTTTTAATGCAAAACCAGTAAAGATATCTGAAAGTCAAATCAATAAATAACTAAAATGAATGTTTAGCCATTTCAGTTATACATCTCATTAAGTGTTGTACCTTATGATTCTTGATAAACATATATTTTCTTTTATGTACACTGAGAGCATATGCACCAAGACAGATTCCTTGTGTGTCCAATCACACTTGGCCAATAAAAAATTCTATTCTATTCTATTCTATTCCATCCCAACAACTGAAATGATTACAAGTAACAATTTGATTTCATGGGCCATTCAAGAGAAGGCAATGTCTGTTAAATACAAATGTTCATTATGGGCATTTGTGTATATCAGTTGCATAATTGTGCATTTTATGGAAGTGGAGTCTAAACAAAAAAAAATATCTGTAATATTTGAGATATTACTATTATACACAGAGCTTAATAAGAGGTCAGAACAAACATTTTTTGAACTGGAGATTTCATTCAAACTAAAATAAATGAAAAGGAGCAAGAAATTCGTTGAAACCCAGAAAAATGTTTTGAAAGCATGTTCAGTATTATGGGTAGAAAAGTTAAAATCTAAAATATAGACATAATACAAAAAAACAAATCAAAATTATGGTTATTTGGTTAAAATCAATGTTGGGTTCTACTTACCTTTACTACCGGTTCATATCATGCTTGCACGCGCACACTCTTCTGCACATGTGCAGAAGCTTCTGCGCATGCGCAGATCACTTTCGATGACGTCTGGGTCAGTGGGCAGAGCCTCCTGCTTGTTTTACTACCAGTTCTATAGAACTGGTCCGAACTGGGGGCAACCCACTACTGGTTAAAATGCTCTTGTTATGTAACAAGATATGCTATTACATGTCTCATGTTAAACCACTAAGAGAATAATTGGTCAACTTAAGGGGATAGATATCATATCAATTATGAAGAGTAACTACTATTATGTCTACTCCAACCATGCAAATTCTTGTTTTGTAGCTTAGTGCAATAGGGTAAAAAGGATTTTGAATAGCAAATGGGGTACAATCAACAGCTATTCTGTTACAATTGAAAATACCTAACTTGTTCTCTGTAAATATGTATATTTGTATATATGTTATTGTGTGATGTCATTATGATCCTTTTCATTGGTTCCTATTTACCTTTTGCCCCGCCTCCTCTGTATATAAGTCATTGCTCCTGTCAGAATCTTGGCTGTCCAAAAGTATTCCTGAGGAAGACAAGAAATAAATACCTTTGTTATAAGAAAGGCTTCAATCTTTTATATTGGGCCTGACCAGAATAAATAAACAAGTAACAAATTGGTAGCAAGACGATGGTTTGGTAGGCCCAACCAAACATAAAAATGCAAGAATCACAAAAAGACAAAAGAAGACCTGCCACTAGATATATAACAAAAAGAATGGCAGCCCAGCTGACTCCTGACAAAAACACACTAATTGAAGACATGAAGAAACACATACCATTACAAGAAAATGAACTACTAACACAATACAAACAACCACTAGCTGGAACAGAAGAAACCCCCTCAGCCTCAAACAAAGAAGGTGAAGTAAAACTAAAAATACTAGAGTTAATAGAAACAACTACAGATGAATCAAATCTGCTTGTGAAAATCCGCAGCATGATAAACGATCACGGAACAGCAGCAGATAACGAAATCGAACATAATAAACAAGAAAAATCCAAGGTAAGAAAGTCAACCCCTGACTACAAAAATAACGCTAAAGATGGCGATAGTTTCCCACCTTTTTCATGGTGGCCATCTTATCTACCTAATACTCCCAAAATGGCCGACCAATCATTAAAGGAATCCCAAATTTTAAACTACAAAGCGGGAAACAAAACCTACCAAGAAGATGCCTACCCGAGTCCAGAAATAAATAAAAAACAACTATTTAACCAATACAACACTCAACCTACTGAACTTGAAATAGATAATGCCATGCAGGTGTTAACTGCAGCATTCGGGACTAAACTAAAAATACCAACCAAACAATCAGAAAATGAAAAAGAAAATTCTAAACTAACACCTACCAAAAGTCAAAAAGAAATAAACTATCTAAAAGAAGAACTAGTCACCCGAGAAAAGACGCACTGGCAACCATACTTACCTGCCGAAGAACACCTTGCTGAGCGACCTGACTTCATCGCCAATGACGGCCCGCTTCGAGCTCCGCTTCCTGACCGCATCGAAGAACATGGCCGACAAGCCTCCGGTGGATTTTTCTTCGATCGCCGTGACTTTGTAGACTTCCCGACGAGCAGGACAGCATCCCGGGCATTCTTCAGTCACCAGAGGCCCTCCGGAAACAAAGCTGAAGAACAGAAGGCCGACTGGGACTTCATCCCGGGAGCTGCAGGCACAGGATCCTCCCTCGTTGACTGCTGGGGAAGAATGAGGACTGAGCATGCACAGAACGAACCTGCAAAGAAAAAAGAAGAAGACATAAATACAAGTCAGCACAGATCCAGCCAGAACATAGAGATAAGTAAATACAGACATGCATCTACCATACCCAAGCCTTATTGCGAGTATGCTAAGGTCTTAAACCATGGACAGCTCATGAACATAAATAACTTCTCACAACACTCAGGGACACTATTTACAGACTTTATAAAATTAAAATTAGATGGAAGCAACTTAATGGAATGGAGCCAGTGTTTACAAATTATATATTTGAGAGAAAATATTTTATTCTTTATTGATAATCCACCTGACAAGCCTTGGATTTATGTAATAGACTGCCTCCATCATAAGGCTTATTATTTATTAATTGCTTCTATTTCCCCAAGTATCCTTCCTAGTATTGAACATAATCTAACCATATCTGAAACATATCAAAAATTATTTAATTTGTTTTATAGCAAAAGTGTAGCCACAACCACTAAAATTTCAAGAGATTTCTATTCTGCCAGACTAAAACATCTATGATACATCTATGAGTGAACATATCCTAAATCTGAATGCAACCAGAGCAGATCTCATCCAAAGGGGAGAAAATATTTCTGATAACACTACGAAAAGCATTATAATCAATTCATTAGACCACAGCTGGGATAACTATATTACTTTAACTGATAACTTAAATTTAGAACAAATTACCTTAGAAAACCTTACCAATAAACTTATTGCTGAAGACAGACTTAGAAAGGAACTATTTGTACATCAAAGGGAAGGTAGAAATCAAAAAAGAACAGATTTTAGAATCAGAGACAGATACCCACATGAATGCTCAATATGTGGATCTGAAAGACATCAAAAAAGAGACTGCCCCAAGAACGCAGAATATAATGATACATACCATCACAAAGATAGAAGAATACATTTCCTAGATAGAACTTCTCCTGACTACAGATATAAATGCAGGGAATCACCACATTCTAAAGAAAAACAAATATACAGAAACAACCCTAGGGAAAACAAAAAAGGATCACTATATGGAATAAAAGACAGCGATACATCAACATCAGATTCACTCAACACATGGCTCATCGATTCTGGAGCCACATGTCACACAACTCACAACAGAAAAATAATAAACAACTTCACAGAAAAGGAATATAACATAAAAGTAGCAAACCAAAATGAAGTCCTAGTAAGAGGAGTAGGTGATACGCATATAAAAGGTATAGGAAAAGTAGAGGGGGTGCTATTTATACCCGAAATTCCAAATAATATATTGGCAATTCTAAAACTAAGCCTAGAAAATGAAGTAGAGACCACATTCAAAAGTGGAAAAGTATTTATGACTAAAAACAACAGAAACATTGGCAAACTATTCACAATTGAAGGACTAACATATCTACTACCACAAAATAACGAATTAATCTACGCAAACTATCAATTAAAAAACAAAGAGGCAGAGCCAGATAGTCATAAAGGGGTAATAATAATATACCAACTGTTGAAACTAATAAATCAGAAAATTTACACAATGGTAAACCTATACACGACAACTGTACCCATTTACTCCACAGAAAGCTAGGACATGCAAGTTTCCCTGTCATACGGAAAATGTTAGAATGTTCCGAAGACTTAAAAATAAAAAATTGTAAAAATTATTTGGAATGCTCCGTGTGCAATTCATCCAAACTCAAAAACAAACCTAAGCCCAAAAAGGCCACTCGCACCACACATTCAATTTTTCAGCTAGTTCATATGGATGTTGTAGGCGCAATGAAGCCTTCAATTAAATATAGGAAAAGATACTTTCTAACCATAGTCGATGATTACAGCAGGTTTGGGTTTGTGTACACCCTTAATCATAAAAGTGAAGTTTTCAAAAAATTTAAGGAATTCTTTAAAATGGTAGAAACTCAACATAATATTAAAATTAAACAAATAATGACCGACAGAGGGTCAGAATTTTTATCCAACGAATTTTCAAATTGGCTAAAATTACAAGGAATATTACACTTTAAATCTTGTCCCTTCTCCCCCTTTCAAAATGGAGTCTCAGAGAGAAAAAACGGTTTGCTACAAACCATGGTTAAATGTGTGTTAGACGATGCTGGTTTAAGCCAATCATTCTGGGCTGAGGCCCTTACTTATTCTAATTATACTCTAAACCGCTTATGGTCAAGTACACTCAACAAAACTCCATATGAACTCATATATGGCAAAAAACCAAAAATTGGACATTTACACATATTTGGCATAACTGCTGATGTATATGTACCCACACAATTGAGGCGCAAAGGAGAGAAAGTATCCAAAAGACTAATATTTATGGGGTACGAATCAGGAACCAAGGGATATCGATTCATTGATAAAAATAACCATTTCATTGTATCCAGATCTGCCGTGTTTCATGAACATGCGAATTGGTCAAAAATACACCTCAACGAGATATATCCAGAATCAAAAAACACTACACACACACACACAGAACATTAGTCAACAGATACCAACCCCAAAATTATAACAACAAATAAACTCAAATACCCAAAAATAATTAATGATGAATGGAAGAAAGGACATCCCACATTGAAAGTAGATCAATTAACTGAAAAAGAAACTAAATATATGCATAGCAACGAACAACCCCCGAATAGACCCATTAGATCTAATAGGGGTACAATTCCTAAAAGATTAGATGATTACGTACTGTCTATCCATGCAAAATATCTGACTCCCAATACATATGATGATATACTCAAATTACCTCTAGAAGAAAAAAATAAGTGGGAGGAAGCAATGAAAAAGGAGATGGATAGTTTGAAGGAACTAAATGTATACTCACCAACAGATCTACCCACAGAAAAGCCCCCCATTGGCACTAGATGGATATTTAAAATCAAAGAGCTAGAAGATGGTAAATTCCTATATAAAGCTAGGTTAGTAGCGCAAGGGTTTGCCCAAAGATTTCCTGATGACTATGAGGACACATACTCTCCAACTGTTAGATCAGAAAGTGTGAAAACAGCATTGGTACTAGCTTCCATCTTAAATTTAGACATATATCAGTTTGATGTACAAACTGCTTATCTACATGCTGATCTTGATAAAGAAATTTATGTAAAAGCACCCCCTGGAAAGAATACAAAAAAGGGAGAGATCTGGCTATTGAATAAGAGTCTTTACGGATTGAAACAGTCTGGCAAACAGTGGTATGAATGTCTATCAAAAATACTTAAAGATATGGGTTTTATAGCTACTTTATCTGATTTATGTTTTTTCACTAAAAGAAATAATAATTCTATTGAATATGTTTTGATTTATGTTGATGACATATTATATTTTGGACATGATAAAATTAAATGTGATGAATTTGCTGGACAATTGGGTAAACATTTCAACTTAAAAATATTAGGAAAGGTAAACAAATATTTAGGAGTCCAAATTGATAAAACCGATAAGGGGTTCAAATTGTCCCAAAAAGATAAAATTATAGAACTCATACAAAAGTGCAATATGATAAACTCAAAAATTTGTGAAACTCCCATGTCAACCAACTTCCATAGAAACATGCACAATGAACATGAGCCATTCAAAGAAAACACTTTATATCGATCAATTATTGGGTCACTATTATACATATCTAATTGGACCAGACCTGATATCACCCTTGCCGTTAATTTGTTGTCAAGACATGTAAGCAATCCTAACTTATACCATTGGGAAGGAATCAAGAGAATTCTGAGATATCTGAAATCTAGCGTTGATGTATGTCTATACTTAGAACCATTCATTTCTGAAAAGCCAACTTTGACCTGCTACACTGATGCAGACTGGGCTGGTGACCCAAAGAACCGAAAAAGCACCTCTGGATATCTTTTTCTTATAAATGGTTGTACGGTGCATTGGTACACTGGCAAACAAAATTTAATTGCCACCTCTACAGCAGAAGCCGAATACGTTTGCCTATCTAAAGCAGTCAATAACCTAACCTGGCTTGATATATGGGATGAACCTATTTATCCAATTATCATCAATGAAGATAATAAAGCAGCAATAGATATATCAGCTTCCGAGGCAATAGGCCAAAGATCTCGACATATCGATATCAAATACAAACATGTGAGACAATTATCGAGTATAGGATTTATTAAAGCTGTTCATTGCAATACTAGTGAACAAATTGCTGACATTCTCACTAAACCATTAGCAACCAAACAACATGTATATTTAACTTCTAAACTTAATGTACATATATAATATTAATAATTTACTATTGGTTAGGTATTTTAGAGGGGGATTTGTTACAA
The DNA here is from genome assembly GCF_059756535.1 of Pantherophis guttatus. Lineage (NCBI taxonomy): Eukaryota > Metazoa > Chordata > Lepidosauria > Squamata > Colubridae > Pantherophis > Pantherophis guttatus. The sequence continues at coordinate 199,537,446 of NC_142064.1, read as the reverse complement.
TTGAAAATACCTAACTTGTTCTCTGTAAATATGTATATTTGTATATATGTTATTGTGTGATGTCATTATGATCCTTTTCATTGGTTCCTACTTATCTTTTGCCCCGCCTCCTCTGTATATAAGTCGTTGCTCCTGTCAGAATCTTGGCTGTCCAAAAGTATTCCTGAGGAAGACAAGAAATAAATACCTTTGTTATAAGAAAGGCTTCAGTCTTTTATATTGGGCCTGACCAGAATAAATAAACAAGTAACATATTCAATGTGCCAGCGACTGCCAATCCATTTCCACTGTCTTTCCTTAACTGCTGTTCTATCAGTTTTCTGGCTGTCAGAATAGAATATTCTGCTTTGGGAAGCCAGCCCAACAACAACAATAACAATAGCAACAACTTTTTTTCCTTCCTCCTCCTCCTCCTCTTACTATTGCAGTTGTACTGAAGATGAAGAAAGTATGTTGCGACTCGGGTAGCCTATATGTTTGATTAAGTATATAAATCTTGCAATCTTCTTCAGGTTGGCTAAATTAAACAATTTAGAATGCTGTTCTTTTTAAATTAATCAGCTGCCAGTATCAGTTGATTGCAGTTTTCCCTTGAATTTGAGCAGTTCTAATATATCCAAACCTATTTTATGATTTAGAATAAGCAAGATTTGGAGCAGGTGAGCACAATGAGTTATTTTAGAGATCTGGTACAGACTGCAAAAAACAACTGAAGTATTACTTTCCTTTGTTGTAGAAGAGGATTTATGTAACACATCTAGATATCTTTAAAAGAAAAATGAGCTACATTCACTTATTTCCAGGGTTTTTCTTTAGATTTTTACAGCTCACACATATTTATTTACTGTTTGGGGTGTGTGTTCATCTCTCATTCTTCTGTCCCGGTAATTTACATTGTATCTTACAGACTTCTTTTCCACCCCTTTCTCAATTTTTTTGCTTTTACAGGCAGCAGGCCTGAACTTCAGACTGGCACACTGAATAGCTGTTGACAATACTTGATCCAGTGTTCTTTATTAGGGCTTAGATGGCCATGTCCTTCACTCCCCATGTTGGTCTCCCAGCTATGGCATGTGGAGAAAGGTCTTCCTTTCTTCTTAGCTTAAATTCTAGCTGCTCTTTAACCCTATTTTAGCTCTACAAATTTGACCCCTGTGATTGCTAATCTTTTCAAGGTTTAGAGGCTTGGTCACCTCTGACCTGAGCTTCTACAACACTTTGGTCTGTCTCAGTTTCTAGCTATGAGGAGGAAAGTTTTGTGTGGAGGAAAGTTTGCTACTGGCTATGGCTGCAGATGCTGAGGCAGAAGTTGGTATGACTGCAGCTTGTTCCTGTCTCTCAGTTCTGAGACTCTCTGGTCTTGCCCATTCCCAATTTCAATCCAACTTCTGCCTCTTGGTGCCAGCAATCACCCACTGCATGCTGATCCCATTCCCCACACCCTCACCAAGTCAGGATGTTTTGGGCATCCTTTACTTTGCTCAGCCATTGCCTGCAGGACTGGCCATTCTCTCTTTCCAATACATACCAAAAAGTGTTTCCCTTTGTAGGTGGAGTACAAGGAAGAAAGGGGAAGAAGGAAGGAAGGAAGGAAGGAAGGAAGGAAGGAAGGAAGGAAGGAAGGAAGGAAGGAATCATGAGGCTGTTATTTCACACTGTCATTTTGAGGCATTTAGACAAACTTGCTATCACTGAGGGTTTTCCTAATCATAAAATGGCTGCCTCAGTGAATGTGCCAAGACACAAACAATACATTTGCAAGAAAAAAAAACATGCATGAGAGGGTTTCGTAACATCTGTTTTTATTTCTTAGGATACTCAGCAGCTCCATTCTCCCTACACCTTGCACATGTATAAAGCATTGGACTTCATTTTCTGAGAACCTTGAAGCCTGCATATTTTCTAAAGCTGTTCTTTGAAACAGATGATACTGTTTTGCTTTGCATTCTACTCTACAGTAGAGATGGGCTCCATGTTGGGAATTCGGCCCATTAAGATTAAGCTATAAAATGGGAGATAGGGAATTGAGTTAAATAGTATTAACTATGATTCAGCTCAACACCAAGTATTCCCAGTCCAGCCTTACCCAGCTGCCATATTTCTGGAAATAGAGGAAATAATTTCATTGTTATAGAGAGCATAAGGAGTCGGATAGCTGGAGATTACAGTCCCTATCTTTCCTGCTAACACCATTTGTCTACAGATGCCTTGTTTACCACAATCAGTTTCAATCTCCAGCATTTTGGTTGCTTTTGCTTGTCATGCTGTGCTTCATTCTGTTTCCTTCTCAGTTATTTCTCCAGTGTTATCTTTGCTGGAATTTGTGAGGGGAAATGAACTGGAGAGAGGTGGGTGAGGGGAGATCCAGGCACATAGCAATTTTCAAATAATGAAACAATACAATTGATTTTTTTCAAATCTGAACCGGCATTCTTCTTTAAATGGAAGCACTGACTTTATATTATTGCCAGAAAAACATGCTAAATTGAATGTCAATAGGCTAGCACAGGAGTATCAAACACACGTCGTTATGGTGGTGTCACGTGATGTATCAGGACTTCTTTCCCCTTTGCTAAACCAGGCATGGATGAGGCCAGATTTGTCCCACTGGCTGTGAATTTGACAGCCCTGGGCTAGCAGAGTTTGACAGAGAGAACATTTCTGGGCTAGCAGAAAGAAGTGGTCAATGATATCTTAAGGAAAGATTCTAAATCAGGGGTGTCAAATTTGTGGCCCATGGGCTGGATGTGTCACGTGCTGGCCCCACCCCCACCTGGTTTAGCGAAGGGGAAAAAAGTTCCGATAAGTCACATGACACCACCATGACAACGTGAGTTTGACACCTCTGTTCTAAACCATCCATCAGAAGTCACTATGCTTCATTCAGTTCTTTAGGTTTGTTTGTAATGGTTTCATAAAATTTATTGACCAGAAGAGAAAATCCCACAATTCTCCTTTAAGGATTCAGAATACTCAAAAGGTTTTCCTATAATATGAAGCACCTCTTTCACTAACTCTTACTACAGTTGGGGCAGAGTGGAACACCTTTCCTTGATGGCAATGGAAAACCAACAAAAATGCCAAGGGTTGGTAAAACTGCATCTGTGACATCTCTACATGGCTCCCTAAATGAAAAACTATGCTTATCCACAAGAAAGTCTGCTCTTTTATTCCATGAGTACTACATCTTCTGAGAATAGATGACTTTATAAAAGGCTTTTTGAAAATCTAAGTAGATGCTGATACTAGTTAATTAACAGCCTCAAAAAACACTATTAGATTAGATAGGACCTTCCCTGAAGGGAAACATGTTGGGTATCCTTGATCCAGGCTTATATCACTAAATGTTTCATATTTTTATTTTTCCACTATCTTCTCCAGAACATACATTAAGCTGACAGGCCTGTAATTTCTGGGATGTCTCCATGAGCCATTCTTAAAACTGGAGTTATTATGGTCACCTTCCAGTCTTCAGTTACAGAGGCTGATTTAAAGACAGGTTGCAGATTTTGGTTAGAAGGTCCACACTCTTGCCTTTAAGCTCCTTAACAATACTTGGGTGAATGCTGACAGATGAACAGGAATAGACAAAAAAACACGGACATAGAGTATAGCATCATGCATTGGCAACAAACATCTAAATCAGGGGTGTCAAACATGATTTCATTGAGGGCTGCATCAGGATTGTGTTTGACCTTGAGGAGCCGGAGTGGGTGATGCTGGGTGGGTGTGGCCAGCTTGATGTCACTCATGTCAGAGGCACCTGTGGTGGCCCTAGCATTCTGTCAAAGAAAACGGGCTCTCGGACTCTGTTTTCGGCCTCCTGCATGTGGCCCTTTCAAGCTCCGTTTTCACTGCCAGAGGCACCATGGACCAGTCCTTCACTGTTTCCAGGGCAGCCCCATGGGCCAGATCTAAGCATTCCAGGGGCCAGATCCAGCCCCTGGCCTTGCGTTTGACACCCCTGATATAAATGGATAGCAGAGTCCTGTATTGGGTCCAGCTCAATAAAGTTCTTATTTCCAAAGGGCCACCAAGAAATCAGATTTAATAAGGATTCACTACAGATAGATCTCTTATCTATTAGCTCTGGGAAAATAGAAGCACCTCTTATTTTTTTTTCCTTGCTATGGAAGGTGTAAGTAAGTAAGTCTGGAATCACAGAATAAGTAATGTCTACGAACAACTTTTTCATATAAGTTCAAAATAAAACAGCTGTGTTTATTTGCTTTGTTTATTCTATTTATGTTCGGGGTTGCACCAACTTTTTCAGTTTTTCAGCCCTGTCAATTTTTTATGGTTTATGCACAGGATTCTTAGAAAAGAGAGAACATTTCCTTGAAACATTATGTCAGACCATCGCCAGAAATTATGGCTTGTCATTATAGACAAGATGATTGGAAATAATTGCACATGTAGCCACATTATTAAAGTTCAAAAATCATTCCTTCATGTTTGCCTTACCTGAGTCACTCTCAGAAGCCTGAAAAGGACAGCTTCTTTTCTGTGTATGAAATATGAAATATTTGTAGAGGCTTCAGAATTTAGCAGCTATCGGCTTGAGGCCCTGCCTACTAACTACATCAATTCATAAACTGACAGCTTGCAGAGACACCAGTGTAAAGTATGATGGAGCTATTCCTGAGTGACTGAGTAGTATAGTACCTGATTTCTTTACCAGTAGTCTTTTTCAACTGGAAAGTGTTTGTATATCCTTATCTATAGAATAAGTCTCTTATTACTGACTTGCTACTGGCTTGCATTCAACAAAACTGGAAAATAAGTCTAAGAACCACATAACCATATGCAAAGCAAAACAATATACATGTATACAGTATGTATATGCATATATACAGTGTATGTATATGTATAGCAATTGCACAACTTGCTTGCGGCAATCGGAGAAATAACTATTGGAGATGCACCCCAATGTTCTATTTTTCTGACATCATTTTCTATACGGAAGTTATGAGAAGATTACGTATGTACTGAAGGGGGATCATAGGTCATTGAAGGATATGTTTGAATAAATCTAGATTGGAAGGATGCATTCATTTGCTCCATGAAGATATAATGACTAAGAAAATGGCTAAATTCTGTTTTTTTCCTCTTTGACATATATTATTAATACCCAATTCTTTAAAAAGTATAAATATAAATAAAAGTATAAGTATAAATAAAAAATATAAACCTTTTATTAAATTTTAACAATAGTGTGTGTGTGTGTGTGTGTGTGTGTGTGTGTGTGTATGTAGGTCTTTGGTTATTCGGGTCTTCTCCCACGTAAAATTGGAAGTGTCTTGGCGACGTTTCGACGAAGTCTCATTCGTCATCTTCAGGCTGGTGTTCTCGGCTTCGTGCTTCCAGGAGCAATGTGAGATCACAGCTGTCTCTTCCTTTTAACTGCTAGTGGGGGTGTGAGCTGATTGGGTGGGAACTTGGCTGTGTTCTGATTGGGTGGAGGTGTGTTCTGATTGGTTAGGGGCTTGGCTGTGCTCTGATTGGATGGGGGGTTGGTTGTGCTCTGATTGGCTGGGGGTGTGTTCTGTTTGGGTGGGGGCTTGGTTGTGCTCAGCTTAGTCTGAGTTGCAGGGGGATTTGAGCTGGTGAGCTGTGTTGTTGTTGTTTGGCTTCGTGTTTGTGGCCGTGCGAGCTCTTCATGGTGGGTGTCAGTCTGCTTCATGTATGGATTGGAGGGGTTTAATTGGTCCTGGAAGCACGAAGCCGAGAACACCAGCCTGAAGATGACGAATGAGACTTCGTCGAAACGTTGCCAAGACACTTCCAATTTTACGTGGGAGAAGACCCGAATAACCAAAGACCTACATACAAACACCCGCGAAAACCTGAGAAAATATATATATATAATTGTCCTAAAAATGAGAGCTCCAGGTATAGTTATAGAAGAGGCGATAGACATCACTATCTCCGGAATGTTTAAAAGTTTAAAATTTTTTATTTTTACGAAGTCGGTAGGAGCCGACGAAAGCTTAGCACAAGTTTTTAAAATAAAAAATATACATACAATAGTGTGTATACACACACACACACACACACACACACACACACACACACATATTCTAGTTGAATGCCCTGCCTAAGCAGGAGACCTATAACATTTCTGATAGGTTGTTGTTCAATCTTTTTTTAAAAATCTCCAGTGATGAAGCACCCACAATTTCTGAAGGCAAGCTGTTGCAATGATTAATTGTTCTCATTGTTAGGAATTTTCTCCTTAATTCCAGGTTGATTATCTCCTTGATTAGTTTCCATCCATTGTTTCTTGTCTTGCTTTCTGTTGCTTTGGAAAATAAGTTTTCACCTAATTTGTACTTGTAACTTTGGGGTTTTTTTGTCTATGTGTATTTATATGTTCCTAGCAAATAGATGGGGAAGAAATGGAGGTAGTGACATTTTATTTTCCTGGGCTCCAAGATAACCACAGATGGGGACTGCAGCCAAGAAATTAAAAGATACTTGCTCCTGGGGAGGAAAGCTATGGCAAACCTAGATAGCTTACTAAAAAGCAGAGACATCACCCTGCCAACAAAAGTGTGTCTAGGCTATGGTTTTCCCGTTTGTATGGCTGTGAAAGTTGGACCATAAAAAAGGCTGAGCACCAAAGAATTGAGACCTTTGAACTATGGTCCTGGAGAAGACTCCTGTGAGTCCCTTGGACTACAAGGCAATCAAATCAGTCAGACCTAGAGGAGATCAATCCTGACTGCTCTTTAGAAGGCCAGATCCTGAAGATGAAACTCAAATACTTTGGCCACCTAATGAGAAGGAAGGACTCGCTGGAGAAGAGCCTAATGCTGGGAACAATTGAGGGCAAAAGAAGAAAGGGACGACAGAGAATGAGGTGGCTGGATGGAGTCACTGAAGCAATCAGTGTGAGCTTAAATGGACTCCAGATGATGGTAGAGGACAGGAAGGCCTGGAGGAACATTGTCCATGAGGTCGCGATGGGTTGGACACGACTTTGCAACTAACAACAAAAAATATGTATATGTGTACATATGTATACACATACATTACATATACACTTATATGTATATTGTTTTGCTTTGCATATGGTTATGTGTTTATGTGGTTCTTGGACTTATTTTCCAGTTTTGTTCAATGCATCTATTTGAGGGTTATGCAAATATTCAGTTTGGAGATTAGATTAGAACTTGGAAGGAACCTCCAAAGTGAATCATAGAAAGCATCTTTCTCCAAACAGGTGTAAGAAATGACTCACACACATCCAGTTCAAATCAACCTCATTTGATAATTTGTTTGAAAGTAGAATTCAGATGAATGCATTTCCTGAATAGATTTAAGTCTGTTTTGTGAATGGATACAATAATTCAAATATTTTTTTTGTCTAAGACACAGACCTAATGAAGATAATAAATCTTGAATGATGCAAGAGTATTTGGATTGAACTAATTGTTCAGATCAACAAGGTTCAACAATTTCTAAAAGACAGAAACCTTTTTACATAGAAAGAATTTATAAATAGAAAGCCTTAATATGGCAAAGCATCTCTTTTGGACCTAATTAGAATGTGAACACATTGCTCAATGAAGCACTTGGAAAGCAGACCTAATCAGGAGTCAAATAAAAAAAATTACTAACAAAATAGATCCTCTCAGAGAGGGCATTGGAGACCAGATCATTGTTATAAAGAAGAACATTGACAGTAGGCGGTAGAAATAGTAATGATATTTTTTTAAAAAAAGCAAGTATTCATAAATGGAAAAATGACTTCGTTAATTACTAATCTTTCAAATGTGTCTTTTGGATATCAAAGATATTGAATAATAACTTTCATAGAGTGCGGTATACCCTACATACAGTATATTGTTTGTCATTATGGGAAGCAAATTTGATGCAACATTAATTGCATGATTGTACTTTACACTAGCATTTAACCTAAGGTGCATGAATCTAACCATACAGTGTTTATACATTTGTAAATGTATCTCCTACTGCTGCCCTACAAATCAGTATAACTTACTATAATCACAATCAATTAAAGTGGTACCAATGTATAAAATAGACAAGGTCAACAGTTTGAAAAAACACTGATAGACTAAATAGAATTTAAATACACATTATTTACATTTTAAAAGCCTGCTAGAAGAAAAACCTACAGCAGCAAGAAAAATGTCACTCAGTGGAGCAAAACACTGGGAAGAAAAGATTGAAGCATAACAGGTGGAAGAACTCATCCTCAGGAGATCAGGAGTGGCCAGCTGGGCTGCCTTGCCACTACCCCTCCCCCCAGATAGCAAGAATTCTGCAAGTGTTCATTCAAACCCACCCACCCACCCCCAAAGCAGGTCCTCAGAAAGCATCCCTGTTGCACAGTTCTGGATTCCAAAGCAAGAGTCACTGGGCAGTTGAGTCTAATGGGCACACACAAAGTCCAGGAAAGCAGCTCAGGAGTCAGACAGGTCAGGATACTAGGCACGAGCACACAAGACACAGAACAGGGCACATTGCTCCAGCAATACTCAAGTCCTCAGGATGGTTAAGTAGGGAATGCTGGTGCAACCCTTCATGAGAGGGGAGGTTGCCTCCTCATGAGTAGCCTAGCTGACTGGTATTGTGCCTATCTCCTTTCTGCTCTACCTTTTCCTTGGATCAGGAGGAGGTGTGGACTCCACCTCCTCCTCATTGCTAACGGGTGGCAGCTGCTCCTAACCTGGAGCCTTCTGGACAACTTTCTGTAGCTCGCCTCTCTCAACCTCCGCTTCCACCTGTGGCTTGTCTGATTGACCCAGCTGAGGCTGCTCCATCAGGCTAGCATTCTCTGAGCCCTGCCCTGATGCTGACCAATACTTGACTCCACGCTTTTCTCTGCAGACTCAGACTCATCCTCTTCCTCTGAACTCTCAGCTAGAGAGGGATTCAGGGATGGATATATGATACCAGCATGGTGTGTGATGGTTTTTCTTCTTGCTCTGAAGTAAGTTACAGTTGTGTTGCGCTGATGGGAGCACAGGTTCAGTCCAAAACTCTTAATATGTGCAATGTTTTACTTTTACTCTGCTATTTAATAACTATATGAGGCTACTGGATGGGTGATATTACCAGCTATCTTTGGTTATTGAGGATGCTCAATTATACCTCTCTACTTTTGGCCACTAAGTGATGCTGTCAAACTAGGTGATGCTGTCAAGTAGTCCTCAACGTACAACCACAGTTGAACTGAAAATTTCAGTTGCTAAGGGAGACAGTTGTTAAGTAGCTTTTGCTCCATTTTGTGACCTTTCTTTCCATAGTTGTTAAGAGAATCACTGCAGATGTTAAGTTAATAACATGGTTGCAAATGAATCTGGCTTTCCCATTGACTTTGCTTGTCAGAAGGTTGCCAAAGGTGATCACATGACCCAGGACATTGCAATCACCATAAATATGAGTCAGTTGCCAAGTATCTGAATTTTGATCACATGACCATGAACTGGTCATAAGTGTAAGAAAAGGTCATAAGTCACTTTTTTCAGTGCCATTGTAACTTTGAATGATCACTAAATGAACTCTTTTATGTATAAGTTGAGGACTACCTATACATTCTCCATTTCCATTTTTTTCTAGATGGAGAGCAGCAGGTTCAGGCTGAACCTAATGAGTCTAAGTGACCATGGATACTGGGACCATGCCAATTTCTGTCTTTTAGAAATTGTTGAACTTGGTTCTGAATAGGTTAACACACGCCCAGATAAATCTGGTGAAGAAACTGGAAGTTATCCTAGACTCTGAAACTCTGCTTGAAGAGCAGATGATAAGCCTGAGTAGGAGGGCTTTTGCACAATAATATCATCTGTGCTACCTCTTCTTAGACTGGATGACTCTGCTTATGATCACTTATGCTTTGGCCAATTCTTATTTGGATTAAACGTCCTTTAAATGAGGCTGCATTTTAGACTAGTCAAGAGTTGCAGCCACTCCAGATTGCAGTGAAAGAAGTTATAGTTAGATCTTTGTTTAACTAGAAAACACCTCTACTCTGTTAGTGCACTTGCTCCCAATGAATTTCCAAGTACAATGCAAGGTACTGATTATAATTTTAAAATCCTTCATGGCATGAAGCCAGGTTATTGGTGGGACTGTCTTCCTCCAGTTATTTCTATCTGTCCCATCAGATCTGACAGGATGGGTTTGCACAGGGTTCCTTCTATTAAACAATGCCAACTAATGGGACCCAAAAAACACACCTTCTCAGTCACTGCACTTACCCTCTTGGAAAAGATATTCTCCTGATGTTTAGACAGCCCCAATTTTGCTGATCATTCTTAAGGCACTAAAATCTGACTCTTCCCCGAAGCATTGTATTTGAGTGAACCTATTTTAATATGCTGACTGCTGTTTTCTATATATTGCTGTGTCCATGAAATACTGTTTTAATTATGTTTATATCATTGATTGTTAGCTGTTCTAAGTCGTGTGTTGATTGAGCAGCTATTAAAAATTAAATAAACTCCACAGATACTTGTAGCTAGTGCAAAGCGTGATTTCTCTAAAAGCCTATGAATCCAACAATATTCTTGATCAGGTGGAGTTGTCCTAGTGAAAACTTTCAAACAGGATTTGCAGAAAGAGCCCATAAATTACAAATCTGGTCTCTTGCTTTCTCCATTTCCCACAACAATTGTTCAGGGAGGATGAAGAAATAATCTAGCGATGCTACTGAACTTACCTTTCCTGGAAAATCATGATAAAAGACTGAAGAGAGGATTAAAAAACAATAAGGCCCATCATGTACACCAATTCCAAACTAAATGAAAATAAAATCTCTGCCAGGGTTTTGCAAAGAGAACTTTGATTCTCTTTGATATACTGCTTTGCACAACTGAGGTGCAATTCTCACATCAAATTAAAGCCTAATGTTCTTTGCTTCAACACAAGGCTTTATGTTGTCTTGGGGTCTTAACCAGCACTTTTAATAGCCAAAAGTGGATGCTGCCCATGCAAAAAACTTGAATAAAAGCCACTTATTGCAAATGCGGAAGGAAGTCTCTAAAGAAAAGCAAGGCAAGACAATGCAGTCACTTTAATCTGCTCTTAGAAATGAGAGGTACCATTTACTTTGTTTACCAACTTTGTGGCAATGCTTCCTTTGAACTAGATTCCTTTCAAAGATTTGCAAGCTTATGTCCAAGAGCTGAAATAATTGCTGTAATAGAGACACGGACAATGGTCAATCATGCCTCCATCCTTTCATTTTTGGACTACAGTAATTTTTTTCTATGTGGGGCTGCCCTTGAGTATCATCCAGAAACTTCAGCTAGTGCAAAATATGGCAGGTTGCATGCTAAAGGAAATAGGAAAAAAACTATATTGTTTTATAGTGCCAAAATGGCCAAAGCAGTCTGTTTTGAGGGTGCAGTTTATGGTGCTCATTATAATCTTTAAGGTCTTACATCAGTGGTGGGTTCCTCCTGGTTCAGTCCGGTTCGGCCGAGCCGGTAGCGGTGACAATATGACGTCACCAAACCGGTTCTCCCCCCACCCACCCACCCACCCACATTATTCTTACCTTTTATTTGGTCCCACCCCCAATCTATTGCTGCCTCCTGAGTCCCAGCTGATGACTAGAGGGAAAAAAACCATTTAAACTCTTGCCGCGGGGCTTCAAAGGGCCGTCCTACAGCTGATCAGTGTTAAAAGCAAACAAATGAGTCGGGTCGTAAGTGCGAGGACTGGTCATAAGTGCGAGGACCTTCCAGAAATGACTCTGACCAGCTAGCCATGCCCACCTAGTCACATGACCTCCAAGCCACACCCACAAAATAAGCCATGCCCACAGAACCGGTAGTAAAAAAATTTAGAACCCACCCCTGTCTTACATGGCCTGGAGACTGGCAATCCATACAGTGACTTTCTGCTACCTACCTACCTACCAACCTACCTACCCTGTGAGATGCAGTGAAAGGAGACTCAGAGGCACGCAGGCTCTCTAAGTGTCTTCCAACTGTGGAATATCATAATCTCAGAAATAATATTTTAGTGCTCATTCTGGATATTTAGAATACTGTTGAGGACCTGACAATTAAAAATATGTATATTTGGAGACTGAGACATGAGTATCTGAGTGTTGAGATGTACCTAGGATGAATAAGGGCTATGAATTGCTATTATTAATTGATTCTAGCACAAGTTAATGATATATGGTTGTGTTATATTTTGCATGTTGATTATACTCTGATGATATATAGCTTACAGCTGAATTCCAGATTCTATTTGTTTTCCTTTAATAAGTTAGAAGGTTAAATGCTAAAATGTTGAAGAGAGCTCTGCTCTGCTCTGTCTGGGTAAAATTATTTTATAATGCATTATTATTACCACTTTGTAAAGCCTTAGTTTTATGGCTTAAGGCTATGATTTTCCCAGTTGCAATGTAGGGCTGTGAAAGTTGGACCATAAGAAAGGCTGAACGCCAAAGAATTGAGGCCATTGAACTATGGTGCTGGAGAAGACTCCTGCGAGTCCCTTGGAGTGCAAGGCAATCAAACCAGTCAGTCCTAGAAGAGATCAATCCTGACTACTCTTTAGTAGTAGTCCTGAAGATGAAACTCAAATACTTTGGCCATCTAATGAGAAGGAAGGACTCACTGGAGAAGAACCTAATGCTGGGAACGATTGAGGGCAAAAGAAGAAAGGGACGACAGAGAACGAGGTGGCTGGATGGAGTCACTGAAGCAGTAGGAGTGAGCTTAAATGGACTCCAGAGGATGGTAGAAGACAGGAAGGCCTGGAGGAAAGTTGCCCATGGGGTCATGTTGAGTCGAACACGACTTCACGACTAACGACAACAAAAGCCTTAGTAAGACCACACCTGGAATACTGCATCCAGTTTTGGTCAAAAAAGAAGTTGAGATTTTGGAAAAAGTGCAAAAAAGAACAACTAAGATGATTAAAGGCCTGAAAACTAAAACATATGAAGAATAGTTGCAGGATTTAGGTTTGGCTAGTCTAGAGAAAAGAAGGACTGGGGGGAAATGACAGTAGTATTCTAGTATTTGAGGGGCTGTCACAAAGAAGAGTGGGTCAATTTATTTTCCAAAGCAAGAAAATTGCCCTTTTCCAGAGGGCAAGACAAGAAACGATGGAAACTAATCAGTGGAACAGCTTACCTTCAGAAGTTGTGGGTACTTCATCACTGCAGTTTTTAAAGGAGAGACTGGTTCGCACCAGTTCGCAACTGGTTCGCACCGGTTCGGGCGAACTAGTTGTACGTTTTTTACCAGTTCAGAGAACCAGCTAATCCTACCTCTGGCAGTTCACACCCCTTGCTTGCTGGATCTGGATGTCACAAAGCAAAGCCCACATTTTGTAATTAACCACCGCACCCCAATTTGGCTGGCAGAGTGCTGCAGGAGCTGAGTGCTGTCACTCTCCCTGGCCATGCCCAACACGGCCACCCAGCCACACCCACCCAGCTGGACATTTCGGCAGAGAACCAGTTGTTAAATTATTTGAAGCCCACCACTGATAGGATCTTCTGCTTGAGCAGGGCTTTCAACTAGAAGACCTCCAAGGTCTCTTCCAGCTCTATTCTGATTGATTGAAAATTGAGAAGATTGTAGCTAGGTTTCTCCTTCTAGCCCCAGAGACATAACTATTTTAGTTTCCAAAATATTCCAAAAGTCTTTATATGAGAATAATCAATGAGGATTTATATTTTGTTCCTTAAATTATATTCCCTTACAAAGATCAACATGTATGTTTTAAAATAAACAATTATTACACATGCCTGCAAGCTCCAATGACTTCCTTCCCTTTTTTTTAAAAAAAAAAAAATCCTCTGAAAATTCTCAGAACAAATATGGGTCGGTCACTGTCACTTTTAAGGGATTTGTAAATTATGATACAAATGCTAATTTGCAATTTGGCATGCTTTAATTAATCCTGCAGAAAATCCCTTGATTTGTGAACTTTGGTTATCTACTAAAAATACGAAAGTTTCCTGCTTTCCATATCCAGGCATATCTGCAATATTTCCACGTCCATTATCCATGAGAGATGCAATTTTTGGACAAAGGCAGTGGTGAAATCTGAACCGGTTTGCTACCGGTTTGCTGGCCACATATGCGCGCTGTGTACCAAGCACGCGCTGCGCACACATGCACAGTACGCACCAAAAGGAGGCTTGGGAAGGTAAGTAGAACAGTAAGGGGGGGAATCAGCTGTGGTGCATGATCTTGGGAACCTTTTTTTAACTTTTTAAAAGCATTTTTTTACTACTGGTTCGGGCAAATAGGTAATAAAAATGCTTTAAAAAAGTAAAAAAAATGGTTCCAATGATCACGGCTGTGCCGCGCAATCATTGGAACCTTTTTTTTCTTTTTTAAAGCATTTTTTTTACTCCCGGTTCAGGTGAATAGGTAGTAAAAAAATGCTTTAAAAAAGTAAAAAAAAAAAAACAGGTTCCAATGATCGTGCAGCACAGCTGTGATCATCAGAACTTTTTTTTTTTTACTTTTTAAAGCATTTTTAACTACCAGTTTTGGAGAACCAGTAGTAAAAAAATGCTTAAAAAGTAAAAAAAAAAAAAGTTCCGACGATTGCATGTCGCTCAGCTGATCATCGGAACTTTTTTTTTTTTACATTTTTTACTACCAGTTCGGCAAACCAGTAGCATTTTTTACTACCGGTTCAGGTGAACCAGACTGAACCGATAGCATTTCAGCCCTGGACAAAGGATATGCAAGCAGAGGGCAAATGGAATATTTTAGTTGTGTACATCAGTTACACTTCTTGTTAATCACCAAGTTAAGTAGGACAAAAAGTATTAATTTTCCCCATGAAGTCATTCAAGACAGGCCAACTTAGAAAATAAGAACTCCTTGGATTCCTAGAAAGATCTTTATTGCCAGCAGGCTTTTGTAACAGAGTCTTAAAAACCTGTCAAAGTAATAATCCAGCTCCATTTAAAGCTAGTGATAGCAACACAGACTGTAAGAGATTGTCTCTTTCTCATGTCTCCCTTCCCTTCTCTGTGTTTCCAGGGCCTGTTAGTTGCATGTTGCAGAATTCAGGCTATAGACTAATGGCCGTAAGCTACAGAAAAACAGATTCCATTGGTAAGAGTGGTTTAGTAGGGAAGGGGAAGACTCCCCTTCATTAGATTTGCCAAGCAAAGTCATCTGTTCAAATACTTCAGACAGAGCCATGACGGCGCAGTAGTTAGAATGCCGTATTGCAGGTTAACTCTGCCCACAGAGTTCGATCCTGACTGGCTCAAAGTTGACTCAGCTTTCCGTTCTTCCAAAGTCAGTAAAATGAGGACCCAGATTTTTGGGGGGCAATATGCTGACTTTGTAAACTGTTTAGGAGAGGGCTATGAAGAGGTATATACTGTAAGTCTAAGTGCCATTGCTATTGCTACTTTAAATTGAAGTTTGGACTGAATACTTCCAATTCTGTGGTTGTCCAATTGTGTGAAAATATATGAAAGAGAATAGCCTGATATTTGCATATGGAGTTCTTATGTAACAGGAAATATTTGTGATTCTAAAGCTAAAGTGACATTACAGGGCTCAGGCATGTCATATTTATGAATGCTGGCAGCTAGACAAATGTTCTGTAGAACTAAAATGCAGAAACTCTTCAAAGATGCCAGGGTTACACCTTTAACCATTATCTTTGGCTTGCAATGTGCCCTAAATTAGGAATGAAGTTTTAAACATGGGCCATTCTGCCAATGTAAATGAATGGGTAATTAAGTCTGATATAATGTTTATTTTTTACTAAGCATTTCCAGCTGAGAAAAATGTTTAATAATGTGAGAAACTGTACTCAAAAGAAGAATCTTCTATACTTCCATCAGCTTTACAGCCATGTTTAGGCTGAAAATATCAAATGGCACTCAGAAATCATTTGATAGACACATGGAAGCAGAAAAACATTTTTTAAAGCTCCTGTTGAAATAAGAGGCTTTTTCTAAATTTTTGCTATTGTGTTTTGTCTGTTAAACTTCATTTTTGGCTCTCAATTTTATATTTGCATTTCATTGTATGAAAGATGTGTTGCTATTTTAATCAGTAGATTTTTTAAAAAATTCACTGGTGAAGTCTGAAGAAGAACTGTGGATGATCCAATTTGACAATTAATATTAAGAAATAACATTTATTGGCAGATTGGATCATGTACATTTAGCACTCCTAAATTTATACAATCTTGCCACTGAACATAATTACATACATAACTGTTTTCTGCATTTATATACAAAGATAATGGATCATATAATAACATGAGATGAATTAAACTGTATTTTTTATCCTAATATGTCACCTGTATAACATACTTGGATTTAAAATATTTTGCTAGATAATATATCTGAATATAAATTCTATTAATCCTCCCCAAAATAACTATATCTGTTTTTCCTCCAAAAATAAGAATTGTTTTTGTTCAGATCAGTGATGGCGAACCTTTTAGACACCAAGTGCCCAAACTGTGTGCATTCCCAAACTAAAAGGTACGTGCACACGTGCAAATGCATACATGTGCCAACATGTGTGTGGACATGTGCACAGACATGCATGAATGTACGGACATGTGCAGACATGCGCAGCAGAGACCCGAAGACAAGTTGGCTGGCAGGAGGCGGGGCATCCCAACACCGGCTGTGTGGCAAGAAGTAAGATCTTTTTCTTTCATGAGCTTCTGTTTCGTTGTTTGCAGGGAAACAGAAGCTCACAAAAGAAACGCCACGGAGATCTGCCAGCAGAGAGGGGTCTGTGTGCCACCTCTGTGTGCCATAGGTTCACGATCATGGGTCTAGATTATTTCTTGATTTCTCATTCTTTGTATCTATTTTTTTTTAAAAAAAAATATTTTAGATATTATAATTTTAAAGTATGTTTCTGTGAAACATTACCCCGGTGGAATATTACATGCATTGTTCAAATGCACTTGTTTACATTATCATCTTTGAAATACACTATTGCTGAAGTATTTGCTGAGGGTTGCATTATTTCATAGACTTTGTATTAAAAACTAGATTGCCTAAAATTGCATTTTTAGAGGGGAAAAATAATTACCAGGAGGAATGCATTCTATCCATCTTATGTATCTTTGGCTTCTGCTAAATTCATACTTAGGCTTCTAAAACAGCATTTTTATTACCCTACACAAGGCAACATTTTGGGAAAAAGAGCTAAATCTAGTAAATTGTGGACATCTGGTTTTCAACAAGTTAAGCAATAAAATTGCTTAAAAAATTAAATCCTCACCAGATGGAACTGATATTCAAAAGTGATTGATCTGGCTTGATTATAGTTATAAAGCTGATTGTGGAATCTTATATTTGCTAAAGTCTAAAGCAGGGCTGTCAAACTTCTGGCCTGTGGGCCTGATGTGTCATGTGCTGGCCACACCCACACCCAGTTTAGCGAAGGAGAAAAATGTCCCAATAGTCTCGGGTTGCCGCTGTGATGACATGAATTTGACACAACACCCCTGGTCTACAGCTTCAAATGAAGCCTCTGGTCAGGAAAGCATTCACCCAGCTTCAGCTGGTACACCAATTGTAAGCTTATGTGGATGGCCTTATGACATCCAATAGGGTCATGTTCATTCTGTAAGGACTTATGTCCTCATATCATTAGGACATTCTTATGGCTTTGTTATCTCACAGGTAAACTACTGTAACGTATTTTACACGAGGCTTCCTAAAAATGACTTAGAAGGTTAAGCTGGTGAAGAATTCAGCAGTTAGTCTACCGACAGGGGAGAATCAGTTTAGTAGAAAGAGATAAGCACACTTCATACTGCACTGGATAATCAAAGGTCTTGTGTGTAATTCAAGATACGGATTTTAATCTATAGGGCCCTACATGATTGATATCAGTGTAGTTACAGAACTATTTCACTTGCCCAATTCAACCTATCCTGGCTGTACATGCTTGATAACTGCCTCCACATATCAGATTTTTAACTAATGTTCTTGCCAGAACTGAAAATAGACCCAGTAGGGTATACTGCAATGGTGAAATCTAAAATTTGTTACTACCGGTTCTGTGGGCATTGCTTGGTGGTGGTGGTGGGCGGGTAATGTGTCTGGTGGGTGTGGCCATTTTTTTTTTTACTTTTAAAACCATTTTTTCTACAACCTCTGATGATCCCAGATGAGTTGCCTGATCGTCAGAGGCTTTTTTTAAATCAGGCAACTCAGCTGGGATCATCAGAGGCATTTAAAAGAAAAAAGGGTTTTTTTCTTTTAAATGCCTCTGACGATCCTAGCTGAGTTTTTTAAAAAGCCTCTGCCGATCAGGCAACTCACCTGGGATCGTCAGAGGCATTTAAAAGAAAAAAGGGGGTTTTTTTCTTTTAAAAGCTTTTGATGATCCCAGCTGAGCTGCACGATCATCAGAGGCTTTTTTTTTTTTACTTTTAAAAGCATTTTTTCAGCCGAAGAGGTTGTAGAAAAAATGCTTTTAAAAGTAAAAAAAAAGCCTCTGATTATTGTGCGGCTCAGCTGGACATGGGGGGGGGAGGTGCAGGGATTTTTACTACTGGTTCTCCGAACCAGAAGCATTTCACCCCTGGTATACTGTAGTTGTTGTTAGATGCTAAGAAACTATTTGTTAAGGTCTCATGACATTTCTTGAAGTGGGTTTTTATTTCTTTTGGGTTTTTGTATTTTATTGTAGATTGACATGGTTTATTCAATTTCTAAAACACAGGATTATTTTAACAGGACTGCATCTTTTTTCAGGTTTATTATTTTTTTTTATTTTGATTTTATCATAGTATATATTTAAACCAGTGGTGATTTGCTCCCAGTTCAGACCAGTAATAAAACCAGTAGAACCAGTAGTAAAACCGGTGGGAGGCTCCACCCACTGATCCCGATGTCATCAGGAAGCTTCTGTGCATGTGGCCCCGTGGCAAACCAGTAGTAAATGTAAGTAGAACCCACCCCTGATTTAAACACAATCAACAGGAAAAAAAACAAGGACAAAGAATGATTCAATTCTTGGCCTGTTGTGCTACAGTTAATGTGGTGTATAAAAGCACACCTTTTCTGATTTTTCTTTCATTGATTTTCAAGCACAATCTGAGTAGGTTTTTTTTTTATGATTAGTTGTCAAAAATCTGACATCTCTTTTCTTTCAATAATATCCATTATTTTCTTCATGCTATTCATAATTTTATTCTGTAAATTTATTGAATGTCTAAAGATTCATCTTCATCTAAAGATACTCTTAATAAATTTTTCATTCCTCTAAGTTTTGCCTTCCAAAATATTCAAGTATTCCTATGAACGTTAAGTGACTTCTACACAATTCTGTTTCTGTAGTCTCCATAGAGCTGCCTTTGAAGACTATTCAGCTGGTCCAGTGAACAGAAACAAAGTCATTTATTGGCATGCTATGATATACTCATATTACATTTTTACATCATTAGCTGTATCAGTTATACAGGTTATCAATAGACCTCTGGATATAATTGAAGATCCTGGTTATCACTTATAAAGCCCTTCTTGGAATATGTTCTGCTTATTTGTGGACCATTTATCTCCAGTAATTTCTGACAATGTTAGCTAGTGGGATCCAGTCTTCTGTCTTACAGTGTCATTCCTCTGGAACAACATTCATCCAAAGATTTGCATACTTCCAACCTTGATTTTATTTAAATGAGGCTTCCAAACCTGGCTATTATTTCAGGCCTTGGGTTGAAGTAGATAATGGGCCACTTGTATGATGTTTTGGTCCACAAAATGATGGTTTGTTGCTGCTGGGATATAATAACAACTTAGAAAATTATAAGAATTAGAGTTTTAAGTTGTTTTCTGACTCCCTTTTGCCTTGGCATAACAATTTTTAGGGAGCTATTTCTACTGGTAAATTTGAACTAAATGTAAATGAAAGTTAATCTAGATCTAGTTAAAACTCCCTTAAATAGCTAAAGTAAGATATATGTGACGAACAAGAATATAACTCCAAGGCTGGAGACTTCTCCATATTCATTCTATCACATTGCTGTAAATAACTTTACAAAATACTGAATAAATGCCTTTGATAAGCATCTGCTATGAGAGTTTTATTGTGCAAATTACAACTACCTGTTAAGAAACTTCCTCACTTTAAAGTTTATCATTGGACATTTATCTTAATTTCTGCCCCTGTCTGAAGTGAAATTAGGAACTTGAAATGTAATTTCTCTTTGGGCAATGTAATTTCTCTTTGGGTCGAGCTTGAGAATTACAATATGGGTGGATTCCAGTTGATGTCATGGTGCTATCAGATACGAAAAGCAGGGCTCCACAAACTCGTGCTGAATCCCTTCGTTGGAGAGCCCTATAAGGGGCTAAAGTCACTCTGTAGGGGTGACGAAGAGTGGAGGGGCCCCCTGCAGGTCATGGAGAGTAGCGGTTCTCCTGCTTGATCCAGGGCTAATTCCCTCTCAGCTAACAAAGAAGGGGAGTGGCAGCCATTATGGCTGCTGTGAAGCTGGGGCAGCTGAAGAAACAAAGACCATTCTGGAGCGGTGTGTGAACAGTGACTGGACCTGGGTGAGGTGACTTTTTTTCTATAAGCTTTTTAAAATGCTGAAATTACTTGCCAGAATTTTATTTGTTTGAAGAAATACAAACAGAACTTGTTAGAATCTATGCAACACTAAAGTTAAATGGAAGATGAATGGAATACATTACATCTGAGAAAAATACTGATAAGACAGAGGAGAAAGTGGAAATAAAACCTGGAGGACTGCTGTGCTATCTATTGCTTTATACTTAGCTATTCCATGACTACTGGAGCTCTAACATTGAAATTACGGAAGACATCTAAGTAAAGTGACTTTTAAATATCAGGAGTTATGACTGAACTTATAGTGGGGACTTAAGGAGACATTTGGAATTTTTCCTGGATTACCTAAAAACAGCTAAATTGACTAACTGTGGCACATAAAGAACCATATTACTGTATTTCCGGAAGAGCAACATCAGGACTGAGTAAATGGTTTCCAGATTGACTTTCTGAGGGCAAAATTAATTGAGACTCTGGGGCAATGATAGAACATTGACAGATTACTGAGTGATATTTGGACTTATCAAAAAAAGAAGGCAAGATGTTTCAGCAGGGGGAAATAAGTGGGTTGTAAAAAGAATTGGTGGTGATGTTTCAAAGCATTCATGATACTATGACAAGGAATCACAGGGAGATAATGGACTTAATGAATAACATAAATGGGAAGTTAGAAAGTGCTCCACAAGAGATAATGAATAATGGTCAAAAAGCCCAAGAAATAGAGGAGACAATGGAGAGACCAGGGGAAAAGGCAGAACTAAAAAAACAAACAAAAGAAGAAGATAAGATGGAGAAGGTAATAAAAACCTATGAACCAATTCAGGGAAAATATATGCTAAAAGACCAAAAAATGATACTGGATAAACAGAAAGATATCTTTGAAAAGAAAATGGAGAGTTGGGCAGATCCTCTGGAGGCTTGACAGCAAAAGATAGTAGAGATGAAAGAAATATCTAAGCTAACCAGGAAACAAGTAGATAGAGATGAAGACCCATGGGAGGAATTTGGGAGACAAGTCAAAAAACGAATAAGAATTGAAATATTAAAACAGATAAGAGATGATGGATAGAGGAAATGTTTTGTAACTCAAGATTGGCCTTACTAGTATAGAGACAGACACAGGAAATAGGGGGAATATTATTATGCACATTTTTATATAACATATTAAAAGTAATAGCTAGAAACAAAGATTAGAGGTTGAAAGATGTTGATAATATGTATGTTCTACAGATACTGCTATTGTTATTAGAATGGGGGACTAAAGGGTTGAACAATTAAATAATGAAGGCTTATATTTTAATATAAATATGTATAAGAATGTTATTACAATTATATAAGTATGATTTAAATAACAAATAATATTAATTGTATCATTACTACCTGTATTCAAATGAATGATACCCAGATACCCACTGTTCATGTATTGATACTGATGAATATTAAAATGAGAGTAGGGGAGAAAGAGAGGGAGAGGGAGAGGGAGAGAGAGAGAGAGAATTACAATATGACCCTACTGAAATCTTGGCAGGTATTGACAAGTTGAAAATTTATTTCCATGTGATAGAGGATTAAAGAGTTGCCAGGAATCCCATGGTCTACGAAAGCCTGAAGATGTTTTCCAGGTCTCCATTTAGGTCTCTAATGTAACAAGAATGATGAAAGGACAATTCATCATGACCTATGTCTAGGCTCCACTAAATTTTTAGGTGCCTCAGGGGAACAACTTAAGCAAGCATAACCTGGCTAGTGTTCATCAATCCCATTTAGCACTGTTCTGTAAGACAGGAAAGTTCCTCTTCAGAAAAAGGCAATCAGTTTTGCAATGTTGAATTAACCCACTATCTGAAGGATCATTGCTCACAAAGTTGTTTGCTGAAGAATAGCAAATAAATAAATCAACAAATAAAATCAACATGATCATTTCACCAATAGGAGTACAATCATATTCTGAAACCTCTAATAGATTGTTTAAAAGCTATTTCAAATTGCTGCAAAATGAATAATTTGGAAAACCAAATGCAAGCTACATATCTATTTGACAGCAGGAAAGGATTTCAAAAACTAATCTCACGGACTTTGAATCAATAGTAGATACAGTGAAAAAGTAATTACATTAATTCTAACTCATTGAAGATATATTTGCATAATCAAGATTATAGTAAATACAGATATGTGTATGCATTAACTTATAGACTCTTTGATTGGCTCATATCTTCCAATCATATTCATTAATTTGTTTGCATCTATAATATAAAAGCTGTTGATTGTCACCATTTAGCATGGTTAATAAAAGCTAATCCAAGAGTTTTCTTCCTCATCTAATAGAAATCTGATTAAGTCCCATATAAATTTTAAAAAATACCACTGGCCACTCATACAATCTGCTCAATAAACGATGAAATTTTCCTATGCCCTTTGTATAAGTACACAATCATGAGTCTATAGCTTATGTAATTTCTAAATCATTAGAAGTTAATTGGGCTTATCACTTATATGCTAATTAAACTTCAACTCAATGCTCTATATGTAATCAACTGACATCAAATAAATATATGCTACCAATCATATTAAGCCTAACTCAATTGAATAAGATAAGAATATATTGTGGAACTGATGGGAAAAATGTGTGGTAATAGCCTGCTGTGCTGCCTCGTTGTGATCTTGGTGGGGCATTCCTGGGAGGGATGAATGAACAACAGTGGGAGTGTATGCCAAGAGTATATAATCCTAACAAGGTTAGCCATAGTATGAAAGTCATCCCAACTGCCCAGTAAAGCAATCAGGCACCAATATTGGGTAGCAATAATATAGGAAGATGTTGGAAGTCGATGATCTCTTTCATAAACAATGGCAAAGGCATAAATTTGTATTGTGCAGGAGAAAGCAATGGCAAACCATTCATGTATTTTTACCACTTGAATGGAGAACATCAAATGATTGGCGATATAGTCCAATATGCTCTCACAGAGAGGGCCTCCTCAGGGTGCCGTCGGCCAAGCAATGTCGGCTGGTGACCCCCAGGGGGAGAGCCTTCTCTGTGGGGGCTCCTGCCCTATGGAATGAGCTGCCCCCGGATATAAGAAGGATCCCCGACCTCCACGCCTTCCGTCGTGCTCTGAAGACTCTATTGTTCAATCAAGCCGGCCTGACCAAATAAATAAATGTTAATGGGTTTTAATTGGTTTTAAAGGGGTTTTAGCTAAGGGTTTTAATAACGGCCAAATTGCTTTAATTTATTTTAATGGTTTTTAATTGTTGTGATGGGTTTGTTTTAATATTTATTTATTTATTTATTTTAAGATTTGTATACCGCCCTTCTCCCGAAGGACTCAGGGCGGTGAACAGCCAAGATTAAAATACATACAATATAAAAATTAAAATAAATTAAAACAGAATTAGATCAGTTTGGCTTCCCCAAATTTTAAAACCCTTTACCCCTAAAATAACCCATTAAAATTTTAAGCCAGCCCGGCTTGCTGAAATAAGAGACTCTTCAAAGCTCAGCAGAAAGGACGGAGGTCCGGGATCAGTCATATTCCTCGGGGTAGCTCGTTCCAGAGGGCGGGTGCCCCCACAGAGAAGGCTCTCCCCCTGGGGGTCATCAGTCGACATTGCTTGACCCATGGCACCCTGAGGAGACCCTCTCTGTGGGAGCGCATTGGCCGGTGGAAGGTTATCGGTGGCAGAAGGTGGTCTCGTAAATACCCAGGCCCTAAGCCATGGAGCGCTTTAAAGATGAGAACCAATACCTTGAAGCGCACCCGGAAGACCACTGGGAACCAGTGCAGCTCGCGCAGGAGAGGTGTTACATGGGAGTGCCATGTCGCCCCCATAATTACCCACGCAGCTGCATTCTGGACCAGCTGGAGCCTCCGGGTGCTCCTCAAGGGGAGCCCCATGTAGAGAGCATTACAGTAGTCCAGGCAAGAGGTGACGAGGGCGTGAGTGACTGTGCATAAGGAGTCCCGATCCAGAAAGGGACACAACTGGCGTATCAGGCCAACCTGATAAAAAGCCCCCCTGGCCACGGCCGTCATATGCTCTTCTAAAGACAGCCATGCATCCAGGAGGACGCCCAAGTTACGAGCCCTCTCCATGGGGGCCAATGACTCGCCCCCAAAAGCCAGCGATGGCACCAGCTGGCTATATCGGGACGCCGGCAGCCACAGCCACTCGGTCTTGGAGGGGTTGAGTCAGAGCCTGTTCCTCCCCATCCAGAACCGCACGGCCTCCAGGCACTGGGACATCACTTCAAGGGCATCGTTGGGGTGGTCTGGGGTGGAGATGTACAGCTGAGTGTCATCAGCGTACAGATGGCACCGCACCCCAAATCCACGGATGATCTCACCCAGCGGCTTCACATAAATCTTGAACAGGAGAGGCGAGAGGACCGACCCTTGCGGCACCCCACAAACAAGGTGCCTCGAGGTCAGCGTCTGCCCCCCAGCCAACACAGACTGCGACCGGTCAGACAGAGAGGAGGAGAACCACCGTAGCATGGTGCCTCCCACTCCCAACCCCTCCAGCCGGCGCAGCATGATACCATGGTCAATGGTATCAAAAGCCACTGAGAGATCTAACAGGACCAGAACAGAGGAACATCCCCTGTCCCAAGCCCTCCAGAGATCATCAACCACCCTGAGTCCTTCAGGAGAAGGGCGGTATAGAAATGTAATAAAATAAATAAATAAATAATAGTGCCAGTTGATGGGCCTCTTAGGTTGGAAGACACTTGCCATCCTGCTAAGAAAGAGCTGAAGAATGTTCAGAGTACTGATGGTAATTAGAGCCTTGGGTACATCTAGCTGCTGATGCTGTCATGCAGGAAAGGAAAATCCAAAGTGGCAGAGACAGAATTACAGTAGAAATGTGAAACATAAGAAGCATGAACATGGGAAAGTTCAGTGTTCATGCTTCTCAACTACAAATTAACATCAAATTGTGATGGACAGGACTGGACCCTTTCAGACAGAGTACCACATTGTTTATTACTCAGGATATCAAAAACAAAGAAGAAACAGTGTTGGTTTTATAGTTAGAAAGTGTATAGCAAGAATGATATTTGCTTACAATGCAGTCAATGACCAAATAATGTTGATTGCATTGGTGGACAACTTTTTAATATGATAATCATTCATATTTATGCTCCAATCACCAATGCAGAAGAAGAGGGATTGGGGAGTTTGATGATCAAGTTCAATTTGAAATCAATAGGACATGAAACCGTGATGTGATGCTTATTATTGGAGACTACTAAAGATTGAAACATGAAAGAGGAAAATATTGTTGGATTGTATGGTTTAGGAAACTGCAATGAAGCAGGAGACTGACTTATCATTTTTTGCCATTCCAATGATTTCTTCATAGGTAACACTGTCTTCAAACAATCAAATGGCACCTCCATATATGGACATCACCAGATAAAGTATATAGAAATCAAATTGTTTACTTCATTACTAAAAGGAAGTAGTGAAGCTGAATTACAGCATCAAAATCATGGCCAGGTACTGACTGTAGAAGAGATCACAAACTGTTCATGTGCAAATTCCAAGTTGAACTAAAAAAGAAAAATCACTAGCCAGTATCCATGATATGATCTTGAACATATATCCGTTATTTTCAATGAGAACATCAGAAATCATTTTGTAATCTTGAACCTTATTGATAATGGAATTATAGGGTGAGCTTAAATAATAAATTAAGAATGAGTGAGAAAAGCAGACTGCCAAGAATGAAAAAAGAGAAGAAAGAAAGCTGGATGTCAGAATCAACCATGGAAATAGTCAAGAAGAACAAAAAGCAAAGAAATAGCTATTATAAGAGAAAAGGAGCAATATTACAACAAAACATTGAAGACGGAAATAGAAAAGGAAAAACAAGGAGTCTTTCAAAAATTCTCTGCACTCAGAAGGAGGTCCCAACTTCAAATTGGTGTGCTAAAAGATGCCAGTAGGCAGATGGTAACCAAGGAGATAATTTCCTTCTCTTCTCTTCGTTCTTTTTTTTTTAAAAAAAAAATATATCCATTTTATTTCTGTATAGTTTGGATTTTTAATATCCCCAATAACTTTTTATATGGGTAAAGGTGTGAAGAAACACAATTATTTCAAAATAATTCAAAGGGTGATGGTGATAAGAACCTCATTTTTGGTTTTTGTCTTTTTATTGAGAGTTTTCTCTTGCTGTTGAACTTCATGATGGTTCATTTTTCCTGAAGCTACAATCTTTGTGGATCAACCGAAGAAGAAATTCAACTGAACACAAAGGACTTACTTCTAGGTAAATATGAATATGGTATGATACTTTTGCTACTTTATACTGTAAATATACCCCTGCCAGTAAAATCAAGCAAGGTCTGTTTTTTCATGTAGACAAGTAGATTAATTCCTAAAATCCCACGTGGGAGGTTATATACACTGTTGATAGAAAAATTAGTTTTTTGTGAATTTAGCAAATAGCTCTGTTGGGTTTAGCAGTAGTAAAAGCAGAAAAATCCCATTTCTTTTCATAGCATAGTGGTTTGCATCAAAGGCAAAAAGGAGAAACTTTTACACTCTGTTCCAAGGCAAGGAGTCAACCTCCAGTTAAGGCTCCATTGATTCCATTGTATGTTCACATTTCCCTCCTGCTGTGGGACTAAATAGAATCCCTATTTGTTATAGCAGATGTGGAAGAGAATTTTTGAGCAGGAAAATAGGACTGAAACCCCATATTATGACTTTCCTTCTTTGCATCTTTTTCAAAACTTCATACATGTTTTCTGCATGGGCTGCTCCCTTTCTCCCTTTCTTGTTTAAGTGTCAGCTGATTTATCTTCTCAGACACTTGACACACAGCATGGCTAGTAAAGCATTTTTATGACGTTCTGGGGCCTCTTACCACACTTCAGTTAAGTGCTCACCAGGTATCTTGGATCAGCAGAAAACTAAACTGGAATAACATTTGCTGCCTTTGTTGCTGATTCCTCTCCTGATTCTATAGCCTTTTTTTCTGGTTTGCCACCAAATACCGATGTCCTCATGAATAGAATAGAATTCTTTATTGGCCAAGTGTGATTGGACACATGAGGAATTTGTCTTGGTGCATACGCTCTTAGTGTACATAAAAGAAAAGATACATTCATCAAGAATCATAAGGTACAACACTTAATGATAGTCATAGGGAACAAATAAGCAATCAAACCATATTAGGAAATAGTCAATATAAATCTTAAGGATACCAGTAACAAGGTTACAGTCATACAGTCATAAGTGGGAGGAGATGGGTGATAGGAACGATGAGAAGATTAATAGTAGTGCAGACTTAATAACTAGTCTGACAGTGTTGAGGGAATTATTTGTTTAGCAGAATGATGGCGTTTGGGGAAAAAACTGTTCTTGTGTCTAGTTGTCTTTGTGTGCAGTGCTCTATAGCGTTGTTTTGAGGGTAGGAGTTGAAACAGTTTATGTCCAGGATGTGAGGGGGTCTGTAAATATTTTCACAGCCCTCTTTTTGACTCTTGCAATATACAGGTCCTCAATGGAAGGCATGGGGAGATTTATGCTGTAATATTCCCTTAGACACAGAAGCTGGTTAAGTGACACTGGTCTAGTTACTCTCTCTCAGTGCTACTTTGGGAAGTTCAGTCGCATATGTGGGCCAGAATGATAGATTATGATCCATAACTTTAAGTGAAATAACCTTCATCCCCAAGTACATTGATCCAGACTGCTAATAACGTGTGTGTGTGTGTGTGTGTGTGTGTGTGTGTGTGTGTGTGTGTGTGTTTCTGCATATTAATATATGTCTATATCAAGTCAATGTTGACTTATAATGACAATGTGGAAAGATTCTAGATATACACATAAATACACATATTCACATAAAAGTATATATGTTCACTAAGACTTGATTTGCAATTGCTTTCATGGAAGAAAAATCTGATTAACAATGAGAAATTGTTAATCAGGAGGATATAGCAGTTGAATATTTTACAAACTATACCAAAAGTGTGTACATGCTGATTCTAGGGTGACACTTGAGGGTCATGGACATGTTTAGATACATGTTCATCTATTATATTTATTCTGGCGAACTTGCAGTTCCACTTGGAGACAGTTTTAACTAACTCTATTTGTGTTTACAGACCTTCCTCTTTGATGTATGGATTAAAGCCTGGCTGATTTATTTGGGGATTTGAGAAAGTTTGAGTAAAAGATTTTTCCTCATTTGCTATTTTTACTTAATTAAGTTAGCTTCAGCTTGACTGTCAATCTAGTGGAGATGTTAATACTCAGTTCATTGTGGATTCGGTTAATGTTTAAGGGAAGATGGAAACAGTAAGGCATGAAATATATTTTGATATAAAAACTTTCCATAACAGTTATCATGTCCCTCCTAAATCCACTCAGCATATAACCATCTAGTAAAGCATATAAAGCCATGTGAAAGAAGTTGATTGCCCTCTGGCAAATTAAGTTAGAGCCACTTCTTACAGTTACTGAAGTCTAAAGTTTGTGCCTTTGCCTCCCACCTTTCAAAAGCTGCAATAGAAACCTTGCTTTGTACTTTTCATGCTAGATGGCAGCTGTGTTGACATTTTCCCAATTCCCCTCTTTAAGGATTATATGCAGTTCCTGCATTAAGCATCCTTAGTGAAGTTTAGGGTGGGATTAAGAAATTTTAGCAACTGGTTCTCTGCCCGGTTGCTGGGTGGGTGTGGCCATGGTGTGTGTAGCTTGCTCAGCCTCCTGCACCATGGGATGGGGGCGTTTTCACCCTCCTGAGACTCTGGAGGCTTTCCTTGAGCCTCCGATAGGGCGAAAATGGCCTCCCCTGTGCTCCAGAAGCCTCTGGAAGCCAGAAATGGGCCCATTTTCAGACTTCCAGTACTTCCAATAGGCCCATTTTTCACCCTCCCCAGGCTCCGGAGGCTTTCCTTGAGCCTCCGATAGGGCGAAAATGGCCTCCCATGGGCTCCAGAGGCCCTTTGGAGGCCAGAAACGGGCCTGTTTCCAGACTTCCTGAACTTCTGGTAGGCCCATTTTTTGCCCTCCCAGAGCCTCTGTGCAGCCCCTGCACTTACCTGGCATCCAAAACGGGTTGCATGGAGACTCCTGGGAGGGTCAGCCAGTCCTTGCAACAACTGGTTCAGCAAACCAAAGTAAAATTGAATGAATCCCACCCCTGTTTGAACCACATTTGTCTTATACAGGATGTACTATACAGGATGTACAGGACCCCATACAATACAAATGCAGATTGGGATACCCTTACATTTTTATATTTTAAAAAATTGAGACATACATTTACTGATCCCTTAGGGGGGAAATCTGTAGCTTCTACTCTGCTTTCAGGAATACAAGCTTTCATGGGTGCACAATAAATTCATGACATATAGCAAAATTTCAGTCTCGTGGGAAGGAGGAGGAAACAGGAAGGAAGGAAGGAAGACGGAAGAAGAAAGAAGTCTTCCACCTGGCCATGCTTTCACTGGTAGCAAAACCTTAAATTTGAGTCTTTTGTATCCCTAACTGAGCCTTTTTCCCAGCCAAGTGATCTCTGGGTGTACAAGACTGACTTTATTCATTCCACTTCCACTAGATTTGCATTTAGTTCACTTTATTTCTTTCTGAAAACAGAAGTAGAAAAGTAGAATAGGAAAAGAGCCAAATCTTGGCTATATAAAGAGCCACGCTGACTGTAAATTTGAACATTTCTTCACTTTGGGTACAATGCAGCCTAATTACTAATTTTTGTTTAAGCTCTTCAGTACAGATATTTTGATTATTACAGGCTTGCTATTTTAACTCAGAATTTAGTCAACCCATTTTATATTTGACAACAGCATGTTAATCTAAACTTTTGAGAACTGCTATTCAGGTACCTGGGGCATAATGAAAACAAGAGCAACACTGAGGGATTATGCTTGTAGTATTTGAATTAAGAGGTTCCCCTCCCACCCCCAGTTAGTGTTCAAGTCACCAATAGTCATATACTGAATATGAAATCCACAAAGTGCAAAGCACCCAAAACAAAAACAATTATATGTATTTTTTCATGTTCATATGTCTTTCTCAAAACATGTTCTGTGTTGGGTTCTCATAAGATTTAAATTCTACTCAGAAAACCCAAGAAACAAAAAGAATGTTATGTAGACCCCATATACATGCATGCACTTGCACTTGGCACAGTTCTTATCCCTTTCTCGCATACAAATACATCAGTAGTGGGTTTCAATTTTGTTTGCTACTGGTTTGCTTGTGGGAGCCGCGCACATGCACATGATGCTTCTGCACATGCGCAGAGACATCTGGGCGGGTGGGCGGAGTTTACCGCCGCTGCTACCGGTTCGCCCGATCTGGGGCGAACCAGTAGCAACCCACCACTGAAATACATGTTCCTATGTCTATCTTCACTTTTAAACACTTTTAAGTCAATTTAAAGGATCTTTTAAAGTCACTTGAGGGCATCCACAATTTAAATCAGTTTAGATAAGTTGATTTGATATCTTAATTCTGTGAGCATTATTACAAGCATACTACTGATTATATTTGTGTCTGGAATTAGTTTTAATTGTCTCTCCAATTTTAATCTTACAAGATTAAATTGGCCTTTTAAAATGTGTTTATTCTTCTATTCTGGAAGTTCTTAAAATATCATTGGCACATGGATACTATGAAAAAGAAGAGACATTAGTATTCTTCTTGTTATTATTAAGGGTATATATTATGATATAATTGTAGAATATAAAACACCTTATGAAAAGGGGAGGCAAAATGAAGCAGGCACAGCTCCTCTTCTTAATTTCATTTAGAATATGTATTCATTAATATTGCATTTTTTTAATTTGTAGAAGACAACCTTATATAGTTTTATTCTATCAAAGTAGAGCATAGACTGAGTCTGTGTCCAAACATTGCATTAATTTTTATTTTTATTTAATATTTTATTTGATTTATATGCTGCCCTATCTCCACAGGACTCAGGGCGGCTCACAACAATAAAATAACCGAATAAAAGCGTGTTAAAATACATGGTAACTCCCCCAGTCCAGGCTGAACAACCATGTCTTTAAGTCGCGGCGGAAGGTCCGGAGGTCAGGGGCAAACCGGAGCCCCAGAGGAAGTTGGTTCCAGAGGGTGGGAGCACCCACAGAGAAAGCTCTGCCTCTAGGGGTCGCCAGTCGACACTGTCTAGCCAACGGCACCCTGAGTAGGCCCTCCCTGTGAGAACGCACCGGGCGATGGGGAGCTGTTGCTGGTTGCAGATGGTCTGACAAATATCCTGGACCTAAGCCATGTAGGGCATTATAGGTCATCACCAGCACTTTGAATCTCATCCAGAGGGCAGCCGGCAACCAATGCAAGTCGCGCAGGAGAGGTGTAACATGGGCCTATCGGGAACCACCCTTCACGACCCACGCGGCTGCATTCTGTATCAGCTAAAGCCTCTGGATGGTCCTCAAGGGCAGCCCTAGATAGAGAGTGTTGCAGTAGTCAATACGGGAAGTGACTAGCGCATGAGTAACTGTGCATAGGGCATCCCGGTCCAAATAAGGGCGCAACTGGTGCACCAGGCGGACCTGGGCAAACGCCCCCCCGGGTCACGGCTGTTATATGATCTTCTAAACTCAACCGTGAATCCAGGAGGACACCCAAGTTGCATATCCTGTCTACCGGGGGTAACACCTCATCCCCTATAGACAAAGATGGAACCTCTAAATCGGACCGGGATGCCGGTACCCACAGCCACTCGGTCTTGGCAGGGTTGAGCCAAAGCCTATTCCTCCCCATCCAGACCCATACCGCCTCCAGGCACCGGGACATCACGTTGAGAGCATCACTGGGCTGGTTCGGGGTGGATATAAAAAGCTGGGTATCATCAGCGTACTGATGATACCTCACCCTGAAACCACGGATGATCTCACCTGCGGCTTCATATAAATGGGACACCCCACAAGTGAGGGGCCTCATGGCCAACCTCTGCTCTCCCGCCAACACTGCTTGCGTATGACCCGAGATGTAAGAGGAGAACCACCGCAAAACAGTGCCTCCCACTCCTAACCCCTCGAGACGTCGCAGCAAGATACCATGGTCGATGATATCGAAAGCCACCGAGAGATCTAATAGGACCAGAACAGAGGAATAACCTCTGTCCCGAGCCCTCCAGAGATCATCCACCAGCATGACCAATGCTGTCTCTGTGCTGTAGCCGGGTCTGAAACCCGACTACGGGTACGGGTTGAGGTACGGGTCGAGGTATTCTGCTTCATCCAGGGCCACCGGGAACTGACATGCCACCACGCTCTCAACAACCTTTGCAAGAAAGCGAAGGTTGGAGACCGGATGGAAGTTATTCAGAACAGCTGGATCCAAGGCAGGTTTCTTAAGGAGGGGCCTAATCACCGCCTCCTTCAAGGCAGCAGGAAGCTTCCCTCACCCAATGAAGCAGTTATCACTGCCTGGATCCAGTCACGTGACACCCCCCGAGTCGAATGAACCAGCCAGGAGGGTCACGGGTCCAATATACATGTGGTCGCACTCAGTTTTCCCATGATCCTGTCCACTTGCTCCGGGGTGACAGGATCGAACTCCTCCCAAATGACAAGACCCACCGCCTCCCCACCATCTGACCCTGCCCAGTCGGAGGCCAAGCCCTCCCGAATCTGAGTGATCTTGTCCAGCTGATGTTGACTAAACTCCTCGGCTCGCCCTTGCAGAGGGTCCTCCCCCTCCCTCTGATTCAGGAGGGAGTGGGACACCCTAAACAGGGCAGCCGGGCGATTATCTGCGGACGCGATGAGGGCGGAGAAGTAACAATGCTTCGCTGCCACCATCTCCACTAGGTAAGATCGTGTAAATGACCTTAGCTATACACGGTCAGATTCTGAACGACTGGCTCTCCAACAGCTCTCTAGTCCTCTCCTATGGCACTTCGTCTCCCGGAGCTCCCCCGTAAACCATGGAGCCAACCGGGATCTGCATCGAGTCAGAGGTTGCAAAGGCACGACCTGGTTGAGAGCCCCAGCAGCCGCCTTATCCCAGGCATCTACCAGGGTCGCAGCCAGGGCGTGGGAGAGAGAGAGAGAGGTATCATCCCCAGCTCCACCTGGAACCTCTCTGGGTCCATCAGGCGCCTGGGGCGGAACCAGGTGGTCAGTCCCGCATCCCAGCGAGGGGGGGTGGCATACTGGAAGCCTAGCCAAAGAGATAGTGATCGGTCCATGACAGCAGATAGCAGATTCTCCCCCACCGAACTCAACCTGCCACTATTCCGAGATAAAAACAAGATCGGGCGTGTGCCCCCCCCTCATGAGTCGGGCCCTGAATAATCTGAGTCAGGTTCATGGCTGCCATGGAAGCCATGAACTCCCGAGCCACCCCCGACACCCCGCCCAGGGAAGGCATGTTGAAGTCCCCCAGTACAATAAGTCTGGGGAACTCCACCACCAACCCCGACAGGGTGTTGAGCAGCCCGGGCAGGGCCGTTGTTACGCAGCTGGGAGACAGGTACGCAATCAACAGGCCCAACTGCCCCTGAGGACCCCATCTCATGAGGAGGGTCTCACACCCGTCTATCTGGGGAACAGTGACCTCCCGCAGACTGAAGGTCTCCCTAATAACAACCGCCACCCCCCCTCCCCTACCCTGGGCCCTCGGCTGGTGTAGCACC
The DNA here is from genome assembly GCF_059756535.1 of Pantherophis guttatus. NCBI lineage: Eukaryota > Metazoa > Chordata > Lepidosauria > Squamata > Colubridae > Pantherophis > Pantherophis guttatus. Next base: position 199,503,262 of record NC_142064.1, on the reverse strand, counting down.
TGGAAGCCTGGTGGGCAAAGTGTTTCCTTTTTTGGTTTAGCAAGTCATGTGAACCTAACTATGTTGGTTCGTAATAAATATTTATTTCAATCTCTTGAGAAATTCATAATGCTAGGACAAATAGAAGGAAAGAGAAGTAGAGGATGGTCAGCAGCAAGATGGATAGGTTTAGTTACATCAGTGGGAATCCAGAAGAGCTAGTGGGCAACATAATATCCTTGAGAAAGTTTATCTACATGGTCACTAAAAGTTTATGCTGATGGCACATAATCAACCTATTTATTGGCAAGGCATGCTGGTCAACCAAGGAGAGTGTTCAGCTGAATGGGAGATTAAAACTTTCAGAAATGCTAAAATTGTTGGCATTTGCTTATCTTTTAAAACTTTTTAAATTCCCTACTTTAAAAGAAGTCAACAAAGTACACTAATTTGGGAAAAATTGATTCCTTGAATTAACCTTTGGTGTTGCTTAGACATAACCCAATATAATTGGAATACAAAACAGTGTGGGTATTATCAACCCTTTCCCTGCTAATTCCCAAATGGCTCCTGCTGCCAATATGAAAAAGAGCAAAGAGCAAACCAAGAGGAGGAGGAAAAAGAAATTCTTCTGATGTGTGTAACAACAGAAAAGAGGATAAAAATCTTGGGAACATTTTCCAACATTTAAAGCTTTAGTTAAATATATAGATTCAGCAAATGGGGGGATGGCAGGGAAAGTTCGTAAGAAGACATTCACCAAAGACATTCATTAAAGAAGTGATGCGAAAGGATTCACAAAATGAAATGTGAATGACAAAAATTAAAATAATTGAAAAAAATTAAATTGAATTGTTGAATTGTCCCACAGCGAGTTGTCCTGTAGTGAGTTGACCAGGTCAAGTTGTCCCACAGTGAGTTGGCTTTGGCGAATTCGCTGTGGCAAGTTGTCTGTGGTAAGATGGCCATGGCAGGTTAGCTGAAGCGACTTGTCCCATTCTGACTCTGTTTTGCCCCAGCTACGGACCCCAAAGAACGCAGCACACACAAACTCTATACAAAGCTTATTTTACTCAAATAACTTAGTCTTTATCAACCAAAAGCTGTTAATAAACTGTCTTAACAGCTTACCAGAATTCTAAGATAAGGTAATCACAGTCTTACTAGAGTTGGCAGAAAGCCCAGAAACAATTTTGCAGAGAATCCAGACGCGAAGGAGATTGAACTAAAGTTGTTCCCTACAGCTTGCTGCAAGTGGCGTTCCTCCTTAAATAGGCTAAGGGAGTGGCCAATTAGCCCCAAGCCTTACTCTCCTCCTGAGGAGCCACTCCTGCCTTTTGGCAGCTCTGCACACCCGTGCATTGAGAAGAGGCTCCTCCTCTTCGTCCTCTTCACTTAAAGGAGCTTCTGGAGGTTCTGAAGGCCCTGGCTGAATCCCTGCCTCTGGCACATCTTCTCCAGCCTCATCACTGTCCGACTCGAGCACCAGCTGCACACCAGCCTCCTCGTCGGAATCAGCTATAATCTGCACAGGCCGCTGACGGGCCATAACAGACTCCAGAGAGCTCGGCTTTTACATAAGTATGGAAAAGTATGATCATTTGAGCCTGGCTGAATAAATAACTCTGTATTCAATAATCCATGTATTAGGTTTGTTGGTTATTCATGATATTCACATGAGTCTTGTTGAAGTTCAAAATTGTTAATATTTGTTCTATCCTGTTTCTTCTTCTTTGACTTCTTTAGAGTCTAACTCTGGCTTCCCTAGAATATAACAGGGAAAGCCATTGCCTGCAAGATTCTGATTATAATGTAATATATAATAATAACAGAGTTGGAAGGGACCATGGAGGTCTTCTAGTCCAACTCTCTGCTTAGGCAGAAAACCCTATGCCACTTCAGACCAAATCATAGATTGCAAACATAGGAAATCTGATTATCTTTTCCCAAGAGTTTAATGGCTACTTACCAAGTGCTACTCTATGGCATATATCTTGGCTGCTGATTCTTTTACAGTTGATTATTGATCCTAAAAGGCAAGAATCCATGCAGCTTCTCATTATCTTCATTGTCAATTAAAAGGCTACTTGTTATATTTATTGTCATTAGTTTGGTCTTTTTAAAATTTAATCTTAGTCCCATATTTTCATTGTGCCTCTTGATTTTCATTACTGGAGCTTTCAGTTGAATTTTAAACAATCAGATTAATATCATCAGCATAACATAGGATATTCATCTTTTTTTCCCTTTTGTTTTAAATCTTGCTCATCTTGGCATCCAATTTACATCCGTATATATTGTATTTCACATATACATTAAATAATTAAGCAGAGAATGTACAGCTTTGTCTCATTCTTTTGCTGATCAGCAGCCCATCTGTTTCGCCATCTAACTTGTAGCTTCCTGACCTGTATACAGTATAAAGTTTGCATAAAAACAGTAAGATGCGGATTCCCATCTTCCTAAGCATGTTTCCCAGCTTGACATGGTTGACACAGTCAAACTCATTATATATTAAGAAATTGTACATTTTTTCATTTCTAAATGTTATAAACCTTTAATAATTTGGGGTTAGGAACAGGGAAACTCCAAATACTATGGTATCAAATAACAGTAAGGAAGACAACAATATATAAGATTAGTTGCAGAGTACCAGAGATTCATAGAGAGATCAGAGATTCAGAGATCAGAGATTCAGAGAGAAAGAGAAAGGGACATGGTGGCTCAGTGGCTAAGACGCTGAGCTTGTCGATTGAAAGGTCGGCAGTTCAGTAGTTTGAATTCCTAGTGCCGCATAACGGGGTGAGTTCCCATTACTTGTCCCAGTTTCTGCCAATCTAGCAGTTCAAAGGCACGTAAAAAATGCAAGTACAAAAATAGGGACCACCTTTGGTGGGAAGGTAAGAGCGTTCCATGCTCCTTTGACGTTTAGTCATGCCAGCCACATGACCACGGAGATGTCTTTGGACAGTGCTGGCTCTTCAGCTTTGAAACGGAGATGAGCACCGCCCCTAGAGTCAGGAACAACTAGCATACTGTATATATGTGAGGGGAACCTTTACCAGAGTTTATTACATCATGAAATATCTGTCGATAATTCACAAACATTACTTTGATTACTTTCTAATTAAATAGATATAAGAACACTGTCACCTAAATTCCTTTGGAAAAGAATCTTGAAAACAAATTAGTTTACATTAAAATGAATGAAAGTTTGTACAACTTATTATTTTATTTTAGAAAGCTATTCTAGCTTTCACACCAGTTTCAGAAGGCATAGGAAGGGAGATAAAAATATGGATAGAATCTTTTCTACCTAAACTTGGAAAATTATCCTACTTAAATACAAATTAATATATTTAGAATAAGCAATATTCACTCTATATTTAAGTTTGGATAGTTGCTTACCTCTCAGAAATATTCAACAATATTAGGTAAACAAAGTTTCTATACCGTTATAGCTGAAGTAAAGAATCTAGATTTCTTGGCATGCTTCTTTGCTGATTTGAAAAATTAATTGATGGATTACTATTTGATCCAAGACTAGCCATAACTATGGTTAGGACTATCATGGATTCATATTTTAGTCAGTAACTGTTTTATAGAAGAATGAGAATCAAATCAATCCAGAAAAAAAAAAAAAACAGTAAAACCACCATCTCAAATGGTGCACAAGTCTTTCATGGACAAATTCAGATTCTACTATTTCATATTAAGATGGCATCAACTAAATTTTGAATAGTATACTAAAAGCTAATTCTGATCCCAGTTGCCAGACATGTCCTCAGATGCTTGTCCCATTTGAGCATCAGGCTGTGCTGTTCAGAATATATACTCTGACATTAAAAAGAAAAAGAAGGAAGGAAACTCTTATGCTTTTCCCACTGTCCCATGCTAAATTGACAAGTACAGATATAATTATTTTTTACTGCCTGCTTTAGTGATTATTTTCTGAGATAATTCAAGAGGTGAAGCCGTGGGAGGAAAATGGTAATTGGCCGTGCCCTGGCAACATTTTTGCTGTCCTAGCCAGACAGCTGTTAAAAACATAAGGCTGTAACTTTTTTGTCTCCTGTCAGGAGACAGGAAGGCCAATATGTCTGATAAACTTGGGTTTTCTCCGCACAGCTTTGGAACAGACAGCTGCTGATTAGCTATTTTTATATAAATGATGCAGGTGTGGCCTCATCAAGAACACTTTATTTCAATTTAGGGAAATGCAACTCACAAAGAAATATCAGAAGGAAGAAGATTGTTCACTTAGGCAGCTGCTTAGAGTAAAAACAAAACAGTTTATCTGTCCCCATTTGTAGGAAGAGTCAAAAACATACTCAAAGACTCATAGAAAGTCATATTTAAATGTAATGGCGGGGAGAGACAAACCTCTCATTTTCATTCCAAGAACTGCATAAAAAGGAGTTATATTGTTACAGGAGCTCCCTGTTACTCCCATGTAATACCTCTCCTGCGCGAGCTGCACTAGTTACTGGTGGTCCTCCAGATCTGTTTCAAGGTGCTGGTACTCACCTATAAAGCCCTACATGGCTTAGGTCCAGGGTACTTACAGGACCATCTCCTGCCTGCCTCCAACCGTCCTGTCTGCTCACATAGGGCTGGCCGCCTCAGGGTACTGTGGGCCAGACAATGTCGTCTGGCAACATCCAGGAGTAGGGCGTTCTCTGTGGGCGCTCCTACCCTCTGGAATGAGTTACCCACTGAACTCCGGACGGCGCCTGATTTCCGCTCCTTCCGTCGGGGCCTAAAGACTTGGCTATGTCAAAAAATGGGCTGAGTTCTGATTCTGGGGTTTTATTATCTATTATTTTGATTTTAATTGGTTTTAATTAGACTCTTCTTTTATCATTGCTTGTTTCTAGCTTGTGTTCGCCATCCTGAGTCCTTTGGGAGAAGGGCAGCATATAAATTTGTGTTAAATAAATAAATAAATATTAGGGGGATTTGGGTAACAAAACATATACATTTGAGAAATATGTACACACTTGCATCCATGTATGTTAGAAAAGGTGTGCTATGTGCATAGTTATTGGTGTTTTATTTGTGGGTTGGGGGTGCCTTTAGGTTAGTCTTGACTCATATGGATCATACAGAAATGTCCCTACAGTTTTCCTGGTGAAATTTTCATTAGTAGTTTGCCATTGCTTCCTTCCTAGGGCTGAGAGAGAATGACTGGCCCAAAGTCATCCAGCTGGCTTTATGCCTAAGGAAGTATAGAGCCAACAATCTTACAGTTTTTAGTCTGGTGCTTTTAACCATTACTATAATTATTTTAAATTTATTAGCCATCCAACTCCAATGAACTATGAGCAATTTATACTAAATTGTCTACATTAAACTGGCTCTCCCGGATGTGTGTATACACATGCATGCACATGAACACACACACACAAATCTCTTTCAAAAATATTTGGGACACTTTAAATAACTGTTTATATTACACTATATAGCCATGGTGGCACAGTGGTTAGAATGCTGTATTGCAGGCTACTTCTGCTGACTGCCAGCTGCAAGCAGTTTGGCAGTTCAAGTCTCACTGGCTCAAGGTTGACTCAGCCTTCCTTCCGAGATCAGTAAAATGAGGACCCAGATTGTTGGGAGCAATATGCTGACTCTGTAAACTGCTTAGAGAGGGCTGTAAAAAGCACTATAAAGCGGTATATAAGTCTAAGTGCTATTGTTATAGAAATACTGGAACGTTATGAATGCCACACACAAATCTGCCTATATTTAATTATAATTTATATTATGAATAAAATACATCTCCTTAAGGAAAGGCTCATATAACAACTGATTTTAAATTCTATTATCATTAAATTTGATGTATTTTGATTTTATAGTTAACTGCAGACTTTGATCCCCTCCCCATTTTACTCTCCAAACAAGATTAGAAGTTGGAATGGACCCTCCTAACTTTAGCCAATGCAAGGCAGATTGGATTCCTGAATCTGATCTGGCCAATGAAATAGACAAATGGATCCCTAAACTTCAAGAATCCAGGCTTATCTATTAGACCCACCAATTTAATTCAATAATTTTGCCATCATAATAGTACAGAAGAAAATCTGAATGTAAGACCTTCCTTACATGCATAAGTAATGGAATTGTGATCAAGTAGTCCTTTAGCTTATGCAGTTTAGATAATTGCATAGTTAATGTATTTCATGTGACCTGGAAGGTATCCACAATTAATCTTGGAGTTAGTGTTAGCTAATCTGAGGTCTTGAAATTAGGGCTGAGAGTGGGAATGGGGGGGAGGGGAGGGGGAACTCAAGCCAAATCTATTTATCTATCCAGCAAGTGCCAAATAAAATACATGGTTCAGTTCAGTTTCTCCCATACTGAGAAAGTTGATGTCTCAAAATATTAAGCAAATGCCACAGATGTTAAGCAAACCAATGCTTCACTATGGGCTTGTTTTTTTAAAAAATAAAAAATCTTAAAATGCAGTTATATGATTGCAGCACATTGCAAATGGTCATAAATATGGACTGGTTGTTGAATTCCTGTAGTGCTGTCACATGTCCCTGATGAAGGGGGTGGCCCTCAGAACTTCAAATCAAAGTCATAATTACCCCCAGGAAGATCCATCATAACTTTGAATGTTTGGTTAGTGACCAGTCATAAGTGGAGGGCTACCTGTATTCCAAAACAGGGATGAAGTCAAGATAAAATAAAAACCCAGTGGTGGGTTCCTCCCAGTTCGGCCCGGTTCTCCCGAGCCGGTAGCGGTGACGATGTCACCGAACCGGTTCTGCCCCCCCCTGCCCTCCCCACGCCCACCCACCAACCCCCTGCGTTATTCTTACCTTTTATTTGGCCCCACCCACAATCTAATGCTGCCTCCTGAGTCCCAGCTGATGGCTAGAGGGAAAAAAAACTGTTTAAACTCTTGTGGAGGGGCTTCAAAGGGCTGCCCTACAGCTGATCAGTGTTAAAAGCAAACAAATGAATAGACCGGTGCCTGCAAAAATACATGAGTAGATCAGTGCCTGCAAAAATACATGAGTAGATCAGTGCCTGCAAAAATAAATGGGTAGACCAGTGCCTGCAAAAATACATGAGTAGATCAGTGCTTGCAAAAAATAAATGGGTAGATCGGTACAGCTCTGCAAGCAGTTAAAAGCCTGGTAGACCAGTACCTCTGCTGAATCCTAAATAGTTGTCACATGACCATCAAGCCATGCCCACAAAATAAGCCATGCCCACAGAACCGGTAGTGAAAAAATTTAGAACCCACCCCTGATATAGACATATGTTCATCAATTTTATTACATTATTTACTGTGAATGTGATTTTTCTCATGTAAGGGAGGAACAATATTAATAATTATACTAGACTCTCCAACATTGTTTAATCTTTATCTTTAATCAACAGATGAATTGATGTTTTGCATTCAAATATACTCAATCCTTTCATATATAATCATAATAGTTTTCAAAGTTTTGGTTCCCTCTTTTTAGAAATACCAACTTCAATGAATAGTTCAGTAGATAATTAAGCATTCAGTAGATAATTCAGGAAAAGGTGCATTGACATAGGCCACAGGGGAAAAAGAAATAATTCTTCAGGCCCCTAGGCCTTCATCGTCTTAAAAATATATTTCTCCCATATGTTTGATGATTTTCACCTTCTGTCACATTAAACATTAATTTGCAAACTGTTTGGAGGGGATTAAGCAGGTTCTGGAAGTCCACGTGAAATCATAGCTTGTTGTTCTGCCAAGACACTTCTTTATTCGGAGAAGGAGGAAGGACTGAGCTAGATCTAATCCTTATTTATTGAGAAGTCAATTTAACACAAATTTCCTAAAATAAGCCATGGACTGGAACAAAGTTTATCTTCAGCGACCATACTTCTTCAAATGTCATTTCAGAGACATGTTGAGCTCAAAAACTGCAAACCAAAGCACATGTTAGAAAAGCAGTTGCAAACAAAAATGTATATTTGAGGAAGAACCTGCCGCTTAGATTCAATTATCTGGAAAAAGATGGGTATGAAGTGTGTTAAATAATAAAACCCTCTAAAATAAATGCAAATATCAATATGTACAGTAGAAATGGATATGAAGTGGAAGTGGAAGTGGAATTACAGGTAGTTCTTGACTTACAATCACCCAATTGAACTCAAATTTTCTGTTGCTTAGTGAGGCAGTTGTTAAGTTAATTTTGCCCCATTTTACAACCTTTCTTACCACAGTTGTTAAGTGAATCACTGCAGTTGTTAAATTAGTAACACAGCCATAGCAATAGTACTTAGACTTATATACGGTTGTTAACACTTAACATGGCTATTAAGTGGATCTGGCTTCCCCACTGACTTGTTAGAAGGTCACAAAAAGTGTCCACATGACCTTGGAATACTGCAACCATCATAAATATGAGTCAGTTGACAAGCATCTGAATTTTGGTCACGTGACCATGGAGATGCTACAATGATCATAAGTGTGTAAAATGGTCAAAAGTCACTTTTTCAGCATTGTAACTTTGAACGGTCACTAAATGAACTGTTGTAAATCTATTAGCCAGAACAATGTCATTGAATGAGTCACACACTTATTAGTATTCATCAATAAATTTTCTTTTTATCACCCTGTAATCCTTTAATTCGGAATTGGTGTGACTGGATGGAGCTGAGCATTTACTGACTGGATGCCCTTCCTGACATTAAGTGAAATAAAAGGTGTTTTCAAGCTGACCTCAAGTTGTGATGACACTTTCCATGCAGTTTTCTTGGAGGTATTTATCCTAGACTTACCACAGACCATTCCACAGTCTGGTCAATTTCATTGGAATTTCCAGGAAGTTCTCCATGCAAATATTTATGAGGCAACCCAGCTTAGTTTCTGATATCAGCAGAAGGCAGCTAGTTCTTGCCACTGAAGTTCAAAAATAATTTGTTTCAAGTTTTCAAATTGACTGTTAGATTTCACATGGCAGTCTATCCTCAGCAAGTGAAAAGTTAATTATAAAATAAAATCCTTCTGATTTTGTACATGCCTACAGTTTATGAAAAATCTGGGTACAAATGTTAATGTCAGCTCCAGTGTGCTGTCGGCATGGAGCTGCCATTCTTGGGGGGAGGAACTCACAAACCTCGTTTCAGCCCAGCATCTGCTTTGTCAAGCCTCCCAGCAACTGATATGATTGACTGGAGGGAATAGCTGGGGGATGACATCATCATGGCCAGCCGGAAATAACAAGTGGATTAACTATTTAGTTAGGAGCCTGGATAGCTCTGCAGACAAGGCACTGCAATTTAACACCAGCTATCTGCAATTAAAGTAAGTTCGAATCTTGCCAGGCTCAAGGTTGATTCAGCCTTCCATCCTTTCTAAAATAGGTAAATTGAGGACCCAGTTTGTGGGGGCAATAAGCTGACTTTGTATAAAATATACAAAAGTATGAAGGCTATTGCTTAACGCACTGTAAGATGCCCTGAGTCTCCGGAGAAGGGCGGCATATAAATCAAATTAAAAAAAAAATAAAAAAATAAAAAAACAAAAAACAAAAAAACTATTTAGATGCTGGTTGTAAATACTCAAGAATTAAACATAAGCCAACTTCCGGGTCACATGGGAGGGAGCAATACGTATGATTGGTTGGGTGGTGATAACTAATGGATAAATGGTGGTGGAAAGCACAGGGCAGTAGCCCTAACAAGATTTTCATCTGTGATTGTCAGTGAGTGCCAAGAAGTGATTAAACTAAGGTAGCAGCCATCCAGGTTTGTCTCCTTTTATTTCCTTTTGTTTGGAACCTGACAAGTTAATAACCATGTTACTTTTCATATTAGATCCCAAGGGGAAGTATGATAGCTATAAAACATGCTATACATCAAGCAATGTGTTTCTGCATCATGTATACCCCAAGAAAATAGCATTCTCTCAGCTAATAATGCATCCCTTGATTTAACTATAAAGAGCTATACCCTTATGAATATATTTCTTTCTTGAACTCAGTTGAAGTGGGCTTTGTTGTATATATTACTCTCTTGTTCTATTATGAGTAGCACAAGTTAATTCTGTCAGGTCTAGATGGAACAAAATAAATAAAAATTCAGCCTTAAGACAGTTCCTCCGAGGTTCATTCAGTCTGATTAAGCTTTTCTGATGCCTTTTTAAGAAACCACTCTTCCTAGACCCTCTCCACAGCACCAGAGACTTTCTGTACAAGAATCGGCCAACCATGAATGACTGGTAAGACAAGACTTCAAAAATGATTTGTGCCTTGCCTGCAAAAAGCCGCGATGGTGGGAGGAGAGGGAAGGAACAGGGGAGGGGGGGAGAGATATTAAAGGAAGGATTGAAGAATGAAATAGGAAGGTGCCATCTGCTTTAACCCTTGTGAAATCCCATTTATTTGTGAAATAGCCCAAACAACAAAAAGTCTTGTGGCACCTTAATATTTAATACATCTATTCCTACATCAGCTTTCATGGATCACAGTCCACTTCATCATGGGTCAAACTTACCTTAAGCTTGTTCAATTGAGGCTCTGAGGGTATATGAGGAGATTTAATTAGATGCTCAGCACACGTTGCAGAAAGACATTTAAAACACAGACTCCTGCTCCTGGGTTTCTAATCCTCCAAATCATCAGTCTAATGATGGTAGCCTTAACTTCAGTAGTAGGGCAAGACAATCTGCAACCTTTAAGCTTTATTTTTCTTTTTCATTGAAAAAGAATAGAATAGAATAGAATAGAATAGAATAGAATAGAATAGAATAGAATAGAATAGAATAGAATAGAATAGAATAGAAATATTCTCTCTACATGGGGCTCCCCCTGGGGTGCACCCGGAGGCTCCAGCTGGTCCAGAATGCGGCCGCGCGGGGGATTATGGGAGCGATGGGGCTCCCATGTGACACCTCTCCTGCGCGAGCTGCACTAGCTCCCGGTGGTCTTCCGGGTGTGCTTCAAGGTGTTGGTGACCATCTTTAAAGCGCTCCATGGCTTAGGGCCGGGGTATTTACAAAACCGCCTTCTGCCACCAATAGCCTCCCACCGGCCAGTACGCTCACACAGAGAGGGCCTCCTCAGGGTGCCGTCCGCCAGACAGTGTTGGCTGGTGACCCCCAGGGGGAGAGCCTTCTCTGTGGCAGCGCCCGCCCTTTGGAACAACCTCCCCCCAGAGATACGTACAATACCAGACCTCCGGACTTTTCGTCAGGCCCTGAAAACTTATTTATTTCACCTAGCCGGGCTGGCTTGATCCCACAGTTTTGGTTAAATTTAATTGATTTTAATTGGGTTGTTTTAAATTGCGGCCAAAAATATTTAATTATTTTTAAACTGTTTTTAAATTTTGTATGTTCTGTTTTATTCTGGCTGTTCACCGCCCTGAGTCCTGTTAGAGAAGGGCAGTATACAAATTAAAACAAATGAATAGAATAGAATAGAATAGAATAGAATAGAATAGAATAGAATAGAATAGAATAGAATAGAATAGAATAGAATAGAATATATTTTTTTATTGGCCAAGTGTGATTGACACACAAGGAATTTGTCTTGGTGCACACGCTCTCAGTGTACATAAAAGAAAAGATACATTCATCAAGAATCATAAGGTACAACACTTAATGATAGTCATAGGGTACAAATAAGCAATCAGGAAACAATATCAATATAAATCGTAAGGATTTGTATTTAAGTTGAAATACATAAAAAACAACAGTGAAATACATAAAAACAACACCTTTTATTTAGAAGCCTATGCCCAAAAATGTCTATGGAGATTCTCAGTCATCCAGATCATGATTGAACCTTAAGTACCTTTGGGACTATGTCCAAAAACATTTTAAAGAATGAGAATGAGAATCCAAGGCTGGTCTTGGTGCATGTGCTAAAGTCAGCCCCACTTTGAATCATTGTCTCAACTCTCAGTCCCCCAAAGAAATGTCAGCCACAATTCTTTGGAGATTAGGTGGTGGCCTTTCCTTGCTTCAATACACAAGGAAACAATTGTCTTGTTTCATTCTTATATTACCAGAGTTGCTTCCTTTGTGTGGTTGTGTATTATTTCTGTGGCCTGGGAGGTTCCAGACTTTCTGTTTTAGCATATAGCATTTTAAAACATGAAATCTTCTGACTGTGTTAATATAAGTTCTGAAAAGGCTTCGGCAACTTTATTTTCAACGTAACAAATAAATTATCGGACATAAACAGTCAACCACTTAGTATTCTACCTTGCCATTCCTAGCTGCCAGGGGGAAGTGACATCACCCTATGGAATGAGTTTGGGCTTGACCCCAATTTTCCTGGTGCCCATATTACCATATTGCTCCTTCACAAAGAACTGATGCCCTGGGACCAGGTTGGATGAAGGAGCAGTCAGTGGTTTTACCTGAAAGAAAAAAAAGCAATTTGCTCACTCTCCCAGTTCAAAAAATTACACTATCACATGGATTATCTTTGGTTATGGATTTGGCAAATGACAGCTAGGCTAAAACCCATTTCAGTAATAGATCACGAGGGGAAGAAAGATAATTATAAAACATGCTGTACATCAAGCAATGTGCTTCTGCAAAATTTATTTTAGAAACGTATAAAACTGACCGCAGAAAGAGACCTACTAGGCCCGTGATGGCAAACCTATGGCATGCATGCCACAGGTGGCATGCAGCACCCTCTCTGTGGGCATGCAAGCCATCGCCCCAGTTCAGCTCCTCCATGCATGCACATGCGCATGTGCCTCCTGCTCTCCAGAGGGTCATCAGGTCTCTGCCATACATGAAGGGGGCAGGGCACGTATGGTGGGGGTGTCACATGTGCATGCACAGGAGGTGGGGCGCATATGGGGATTGTGCGCACATGTGGGGGCACATGTGAAGGGTTGCACACACATGCACTGGGGCAGGGCATATGTGGGAGTTGTGCACACATGTATGGGGGGTGGGGTGCCTGCAGGGTATGTGTGTGCATGCACGGGGGTTAGCAGGTATTGCACTTTGTAGGTTTGGGCGCACACACACACACATTCGCACTTTTGTGTGCTCTTTGGGCACTCCGTCCAGAAAAGGTTAACCATCACTGTACTAGGCTATTGGGTTTGCCCTTTGAGTTCTTTGTTTTTTGTCTTCTTTTTAATGTATTTATTTATTATGTTATATTATTATTTTTATCTTTGTTGTTTTTGCTGTTGTTGGATGGTAGACCTGTGTTTATCCCAAGCGTGTTTAAAGTCAGTTACTGATAACTGATCCACTATCTCCCCTGGAAGTTGGTTTGAACTTCCACTACTCTTTCTTTGAAGTAATTCTTTATAACATTGCTTTCGAACTTCCCTCCTGTCAGTTTGAGATGATGTCCTTGTGTTCTTGATTTTTCCTTCATATTGAAAATACTGCTTTCTAGAACCTTAGTTTCAAGCACACCATAGCTAATTTTCTATAGGATATGCATAATATTTTTATATGACATAATTTTAGATTCCTTTTTTTTTTCTTCAGAACATGAAGTCAAAATGATTTGGCCTTCCTTCTTTTCCTTTTCATGTATTTGTTGGGTGATATTTGATAATCTTTTAACTGTTCTTTACAACCCTTACTTGCTGCAGGCAGTCTAAGTCTTTTACTACCTTTATCATCTGGACATCTATGTTCTGCTTAGAGTCACCTCTAAGGTGAGATGAGTGGGATATAAGTTGAATAAATATATAAATTCAAAAAGCCATTTTGAAGGGAAACTTCTTCCATAAAAAATTGCTTATTTATGAAAGGGGGAAAAAATACATTTTTGTGCTGTGGTAGTTGATTGTTTCTTCTTTATCTCTGAACAATTGCTAGAGCCTGATTTCACTGATTTTTAATTAAATGTAGTTAATAGTATGATTTTTTGAAATACCTCTTTGGGTATTAGGATTTTTCGGCTTGAATAATTTTGAATAACATTATGGGTAAAAGATGGATTTTCTAAATTGCAATTGTACAGATAATTAATAATGTAGAATGACTGCATACACGGTGAGCAATAAATACAGGTTCCTTCTGCTGATAGAATGATGTTCTATGAAAATGTCACAAAACTTATTCTAGTTTATCCTTCTTATGGCAAATGCAGAAGACTATTAGGACCTGAGAATGGGAGATAGTGTTGAAACAACCAGATATAAATATAACAAAAGAATGTGATTACTTTGTTGTGATTCCTGCAGCCACTCTCATCTCTGCAATGGAGCTGTTCTGGCCAACTTTTCATATCAACATTTATTTGGTCAATTGTATCTATTATACATTATTTTACAGTGAGAAAGATCAATTTTTTTTACACAAACACACACACAGAAACACACTATAATTTGATTGTGTGACACTGATTTTATGTAACTGACAAAAAATCAGACACATGGATAGCTGTAATATAGAGTTAATTTTTAGTACCTAATGCAGAAAGGATTAGTTTGACAAGAACAGAATGTTACAGATCATCAGTAAAACTATTTCTCCTGAATATGCTGGAAAATAAAAGAAATCATTTTGCATATTTTACAGATTCTTGTCCCTTCAGTAATTGGCTTGAGTTTTACATTAAGAACAGCACCGAAGATAAAATACAGATTTGACAGTTTACATGTTCAAACTAAAACCAGGCATCCAGGGTTCTAAAATGAGCAGGTTTTTTTTAAAGATATCTACAACTTTTCCTAGATATAAGACATCATCAGATTTCCTGTGGGTGCTGCTAAACCTTCAGAAAAAAATGGATATAGTTCCAACAAGCCTCTTAATCCCTCAGCAGAGAATGGATGATTTGAATATATATATATATATATATATATATATATATATATATATATATATATATATATATATATATGTGTGTGTGTGTGTGTGTGTGTGTGTGTGTGTGTGTGTGTGTGTGTGTAGTTAATATTTCGGGTTTCTTCCCGTGTAATTGTGGATATATCCCTAAAAGGGTAGAAGCAACGTTTCGGCAGAATCCCATCTGCCATCATCAGGCTTATGCCAGTAGTCATTTTGCACTAACTGACGTTGGAATTTCAAATCTGGTGCTGGTATTCTGGGATGGCTCCACCTTTTCATTCTGATTGGTTGGGAGTCCCAGTATGTGTTTATTGGCTTGGCTTCGGGTGTATGGTCGGTTTTTCTCCACTAGGTGGCAGGGCTTTATCTTTGTGGCTGGTTTGAATATGATTTGGTTGGGATTTTTTTTGTGCAATGTTTGGTCCATGTTCCACATATGGTGTCAAGATTCGTCTATCTATGAGAGCAGGTTTCCAAATAGTAGGCAGACGTGAAGTGTCATCCCGTTTATTCATGCAATGTGGTCTTTTTTCCATTTCTATTGCTTCTCTGATTATCCTGCCATTGAGATGTTCTATTTTTGCAACTGTTTTTGTTTTATTAAAATTAATGTTGTGTCCTGTTGTATTTATATGTTGAACTAATGATGATGTGTGTTCTTGCTTTTGTATTGAGTTTTTGTGTTCCTCGATGCGCACACTCATTCTTCTGTTGGTCTGTCCAATGTATGTTGATGGGCAGGAAGCACATGGGATTTCATATATGCCTTGATCTTCTAATTCTATTTTGTCTTTAGGGTTTCTCAGAATGGACGATATCTTTCTATCTGTGCAAAATATGGTTTTGATGTTGTGTTTTTGTAGTACTTTGCTAATTTTATCTGTTGTTCCCCTTATGTAGGGCAAGATGGCTTTCCCATTGTTTTGTTCCTCTTGTTGTTTTTTATTCTGTCTTGGTGTTGTATGTTTGATCATATTGATGACTTTATTTCTTTATTTATTACATAAACAAATATATATATATATATATATATATATATATATATATATATATATATATATATATATATATATATATATATATATGATCATTACTGGAAATACCTGAGCTAATATGCATTTAGATTGCATATGTTTTGGGATGCTCAGTAAGATAGCTCAACTGGTTTGTCAGCCTGTGACATTGCACACAAGCACAAAACACATGCATCCGTTCTATCACTTTCTTTTTGTCATAAATGCACACAAAAGGATACAACACCCAGAGGATCTCTTGAGGAAGATGCTTTATGCTCAGAGAAAAGTGAGCAATTCAGCAATTCTGCTCTGTGGTAGAATTAAATGTATGCGAATTCAGACTGCTTCCTGTTCAATTCTTTGTTAACAGATACACTAATAATATTAATAAAGGAGAATATTTATAGCTCAAGGTTGACATGAGGGGTCCTTGGTGCTCTATGAGCTTGCTTGTTTTCTTGCATGCATTCCATTACTCAAACTAGGTAACTAGGTAACACTAGCACTGATGATGTTACCTAGTTTGGGTAATGAAATGTCCGCAAAAAAACCCAAAACAAAACAAGGCAGCTCAGAGAGCATCAAGCATGCCTCACACTAATAATATGGTTCATATCTGGTTTGCAAAAATTCACATGATCACTAGATGGCATCAGAGAGAGGCACAGAATACTCATTCTTTACTACCATCTAATATCTCCCAGATTTTTGCAGCCCAAACATGGCACATTATTACTATTCATATCTCATTATTTTTTTTAAAGTTGTATATTTCTGCAAAAGAAAAAAAATTCTGACTGAACAAAAATGAAGCTTTCACGTACAAAGAAGTTAACTTTCAAAATGTCATTGCTGTTAATGTTATCCTAAGAGTTTAGAACAATCTTGACCACAATCTTATAGCAAAGAGTCACCTGAAGACAATTGGTTGGAACCCACTTAGGGAGCAAGCAGAAGGATAAGGAGAGCTAATATGGTGTGATGGATAAGGCTGCAGCTTAGAATCTGGGAGACTATGAGTTCTAAGCCCACTTTAGGCACAAAACCAACTGGATAGCCTTGTGGGGTGGGGGGAGCAGGGCGGGGCCACTCTCTGTTAACTATAGGAAGGAGTCATGAGCAAACAACTGCTGATAAAGTTGCCAGGAAAACTGAATTGTCCAGTCAATTACCAGGAGTCAACACTGACTTGAACGACTGTGCATGTGCATGCACATGTATATACACACAAACACATATACAGGGTAGCAGTGCCCATATATGTGACTGGCCAGATAGTATGTCCCAGAGTGTCTCCAATCCTGTGTATAACTTTTGAGATGAAGTATCTACCAAGAACAAGGACCATATGGCTCTGTAGGAAGAGCTCTCTGGCAATCTGAGCCTGCCAGAAGTTGTGCTGGTATGTTGATCAAAAACAGATGAAGAATGGAATGGAACAGGAACAGGAACAGGAACAGGAACAGGAACAGAAGAGTTGGAAGGGACCTTGGAGGTCTTCTAGTCAAACCCCTTGCTTAGGTAGGAAACCCTACACCACTTCAGATGAATGGTTATCCAATCTCTTCTTAAAAACTTCCAATGTTGAAACATTCACAAACTTCTGGAGGCAAGTTGTTATTAAGTAAACATGTGGGATGTTTGCATGAATTGTTTGTACTATAGTATAGGTAGATCCTTTATATATATTTGGGTGGTTGCCTCTAAACACCAGTAGTTCGCTTTCCTTGAAATGAATATTTGGTGATAGCTTCTGGAAGCTGCTTGTACTTTGACATTTGGAATTCAGAAGCATCTCAGTTACTTATCTCTAAGTTTTATTTGCCTTCTGGAAGTACAGACTTGACTGAAAACAATGCATTCAAAGATATTGTTTTATTTTTAAAAACAGTTTAACTCATCTCTGACTTCTATTTTGACTCTAGTAATATTAGTAGCTTTTCTTTTCTTTTTTAAAATCACACTGCTATATTTGTCTCTTGTTTCTGTAAGCGATTCTTTTATGAAATATTTAGTTTTTTAATCAACTTATGTGTCACCTGAATCATAAAGGCAACTCCTGTGACTTAGTATTAAAAACCATAACATAATTATAAGAATAATTATCAGCAACCATCCATCTATCTATCTATCCATCCATCCATACATACATACATACATAATCAAAACCCAACCTATATCTTTTCATGTAACTTAAATTTAAGTGTAAGAATAAAACATTAATAAAACCTGCTCTAAAACCAAAAATTGGAAATGTTTCTATTATAGAAAAGGCCCTCTCTGTATCTTGGCCCACGCAGTAATGCTTAAAAGAACCCCCATCCCTGATTTGAAAGTGCAATAAAAATATACATAATATGAAAGTGATCACAGATCTTTTCATACTTTAAAAATAAGAAAATTTCTCTGAATTTGGATCAGAAATGTGTTGATGGTCAATGCAGGGTAGATGCTGCATATCCTCAGGTGCCCCCAAAATACTCGAGAGGGCATAGGATAGATAGGGAAGCTCATATAATGTACTTTGCAATAGTCAGAACATCACCACTGATAGCAGTGCATGCTGTAAATAAACTCCTCTCCAAAACAGCTATTTGAGTTTTCCCATTTAACAAGGAGCCTAGGAGAATTCAGAAGCTGTGCAGTTGGATGAATTCAAGGTAAAACAGTCCCATCTAAGACTTGTTGTAAACCTTTTTTCAAGAGTAATTGACTTTTCTGCTATAAATCTTGGCTTCTTTGCTATCATCGATCATAAAAGTCTCCAGGGATTAGTTCAAGGACTCCTCACTGTGATGAGTGGATAAAGAAAAGCTGAGAAGTATTCCCATACTGAAGATATGCCAGCTCAAATCTCCAGATTATCTTCCCTAACAATTTTAGGCAATTGTAGAAGTGTATAGAGAAGAATTGAATAGGATCTTGTGGTGGCACCACATAAATTGACATGTAGTGGTACAAAAAACTTCCAAAGCCATTTCTGAGAATATGCCTCCACAAAGGACCATCAATAGCATAATACTGTGCCTCCTTAGACATAATTAAATAAGTGATCCAGTAGGATATCTTGACTGATGATTTCAAAAGCTAATGAAACATTCAAAATAAATATGGTTTTACATTGTTTACATTGTTTACCCTATTTCCTGGTCTAAGTCACCAACATATCTGACCAAAATGTTCCA